>NW_009730271.1:59889-110508 GCF_000703405.1 Apaloderma vittatum
AACCATTCTATAAGGGAAAGTATTAACAGGATTTTTTGTTAAGAAATGTATTATAAGTAATTTTATGCACTTCGGATTGAGATAATTAATCCTCAAAAAGCAGAAATTTCTTACAGTCACAGGTACTGTCCCTAGGTACAGCAACACAGTGTCACAGATCCCTTCCTCCACCTCCATTGTGGCATCATGCAGTGTCAGTGGGGTGCGGTGAGGGCACGAGTGTGAAACTGAACTCCAGCCCTTTGTTCTATCCAGTTCACCCTGGCGCAGGTTCCACTGCTTAAGAAAAATCTGTCAGATGAACATCTGTGTTATATACTGACTGGCGCAGATGCTGCAGTGATGACCAAAAGGATACCTCCTACTCTTCATGCACCACACACAAATGCCCTAAAAATACCATATGGGTTAGTACATTTTCCTCATTGTTACTCCACTGTAAGAACAAATAGAATTGACAGTCAATACAAACAAACTTATTTTTATTTTTTTTATCACAATACATTTCAAACGTGAAAGCTTCCTTTTCAGGTAATATACAGCAATGCTTTCAAACAGATTCCACCTTTAATGCTATGAAACTTCCACACTATGAGAACATTCCTCTGTGCTTCTCACACAATTTATAACATAAAGCACTATGATAACATGTAACTCCTTTGTCTTGAGAGGTGACTAACCTTCTTTATGAGTTTCTCAAAGAGAAAAAGGACAGGCAAGGTAGATTTGAATGATTGAGAAATTAAGAAGATTTACCAAAGATTTACCAAAGGATTCCTACCAAAGTTGACTGTTAAATGATTAGAAACAGATTTTGCAAGGCTTTACACCAGTGATATACTTTAATAGTTACTGATGAAAAAACTGCTACAAGGTTGTGATGTAGAGATACATAATTGCCTTTTGAGATGGATCAACAGACAAGCCAAAATTGTGAAGGTAAGAATTACGTGGAAGTTACTGCCCTAATTATTATTGTTTCTGCTTACTATTCAGTGACCTCTTGTTTTATGCAGTCATGTCCCCCCTACCTGCCAAAGGCCTCCTCATCTGCATAGACATTTGTAAAGAAACCTGACAGATTTTTCTAAAAGAAGTAATGGACTCTGTATCTCAGTGATGTGGCAGTTTCTAGTGGATTATTTATTTAAAAAAAACCAACTTGCAATGTGTTCTTTGAGCAGCAAACCTGCCTCAGCAGGTTTAACCTGAACATCTCTTTTGAAATGTTTTCTTTTTCTCAATATACTCTTCTGACCCAGCACCCTTCTCAACTTGAATTCTTCTGCAGAAATTTTGCCACTTGGCACTGAATAAACAAAACAAGTGAACCCTCTCTCCTAAGTTAGTTTTAAAAGCATGCAGAGTATTTTACTTAACGAATGAACAAAGTGTTTCATGTAGCAATTCAAGAAAATGCAACACAAGCTATTTTACAGACAGCACGTGTCAAACTTTTTGCATTTATGACTTAAAATAATAATATCTTTATAACCGTCAATATGCCAAAAAGGAAATAAGTCAATTTGGGTGAAATCTTTTTTATTTCTAGATCTCTATTTTTCTCTGAATTTGCAGAAGAGAAATCTTTTTTCTTGCCTAGCTCACAAACATGCCATGAGGTTTGCTCAGTAACTGGCTCTGAGCACTTAGAACTCAGCCAGATTAGCTGGAGATTATCATTGCACCTCTGTGGCAGTATGATTTGCCATGATCTCACACTCTGTAAGTGTAACTGCAATTTGCAACCGCACTACTTCCTTGTTCACCATCACGAGAGAGCCTTACAAAGTCAATATAAAGAACATTTCACCAGGCACGACTAAATGATTACCTAGTATTCTACAGAGCTGATTTAGTGACGTTGTGTAAACCTTCACTATGGACAGTATAATCAGCAGGGACACAGGAACACATTTACATTGTTTTAACTGGAGTAACAAGCAGTGAGAACTGCAGTTTCCTTGCAAGCCTGTGCCCAAAAAATTGCTGCCAAAACCAAGAAAGTCTGCGCTACAAGCAGATTTGCAAGGCAAGGGTGGGCAGAGAGTGCCAAGCACCAATAGTTTCTGCTGTCATTGAAGTTGGTCTAGAAGGAACAGGTGGTAAAGTCATTTGGAGCACCGGGCACCTTCAGGCAATGCTCCAAGAAAAGGCATCCAATGCCATCAGCACTGATACACAACACAGCAGGTTCTTCTAGGGTTTCTGTTTTGCTTTAAGTAAAAAATGCTGAAAAGCCCACATGCGTCAGTGAGCTTTTAATAAAGCGTGTGTCTGCAGTTCAAGAAAGAACTACACAATTTACAATTCTGTACTGAAACTATGAAAAACAAGCAAAACAGTAAAAAAAGAGAAACTCAGCAGTGTTATCAACAGTCTTGTGCTCTCCCTTCCAGTTACAAAAATTCAGACAAGGGTATGATCTAAAGCCAACTGAAAATTATCTAAACAGCTTCATAACTAAAACTGAGAAAAATCACAAATTCTGGAGTAGTAGTATTTCTGAAAGTAGTAGTTTAATTTAATTTACTTTCTGCCATGATGCACCGATTGGTTTATGATGAGTTTTTCTTTTGAGGAAGAATATATTTTTTAGTAAACGAATACTTACACTTTCTTGTGCAAAAAGTAACAGTAACAGAGCTATGGACTCTTCTTCACTGATTCAACTACTGAAGTTAAAGTAGTCCTCTTTATTTTTATAGAATTTATATCACATCTTTTGCAAAGAAGTCTTAAGAGTGTTTGGAGAACATAACTATCCCTTTTCTTTCAAAGACTACACGTTCCTTAGTTTTTTTCTCTAAGCATTCAAGACCTTTTTGTACCTTGTGGTTCTTTATTCTTATTTTTCTTTGATTTTTATCTATGCAGTCTATATTCCCTGTTCCAAGTAAAAGAGCTTGGTACTATTAGTTTTCTAGAGACAAAACAGATCCGACTACTGCTGCATTCAAACTTTAAGCAAAAACAGTGAACCTAGCTTATGAATACTGATATGTCTATTGCCCTATATAGACCTATCCCACTAACAAACACAACCAGGCTTCCAGGAATAACATTGTACATTTTGATTCAGGATTTGTAACAGAAATTTTTTTCGTTTGTTTAGAGACTCTTAAAAATAGCTAAAAGTACATTGTGACAATGAATGTCTAAAACTTACACTTGAGGATATAAAAATCATAAATAATCAACAGCGAGCGGAAAGAGAAATGCAATGCTTTCCATCGTCTCTGGGGTCTGCCCTAGACATGGACCCTCGGAAACCATAGAGTATAAAGCAGTGCCTCATAATGTAATGAATACTTGTTCTTTGTAGGAAAAGTACATTTACCACGCACACAGACGCAGAGTGCAGCAGTGCACGGAGCCCTGGTACCGCAGCTCGAGTGTGCTACCATTTGAGCTAAAGCAGAACTACACGAGCTAGCACCGACAGCACTTCATTTATCCCGGCTGCGGGCAAGCTCTCACAAGGCAGCAGCACAGCACACACACAGCCAGAATCACTTTTCAAGCAAAACGAGCAGAAAAAGGAGGTAAGGAGAAGAATACAACCTTGTATTACGTTTAATATATATACCTGTCTAAATAATTCATTTTTCAAAATTATTGAAGCCTCTGGGAACGCAGCCTTCCTATGAGACGTTATTCTCAAATGGCACTACATCGCAAGTCAAGCACATAAAATCATCTTAGAGATGACGAATAATGAAGTATTACTTGAGATTTTCAGCTTATTCACTCCATACTTGTTTGTGATGATGTGGTAAAAAAAATGCTTTGGATCTCAGTTTTAACCATTTTACTGTACATCTGGTGTTTCCTTCTTAAAGTTTCACTATTACTAGGGTCATTGTAATTCTATAGCACATCTGGGCCAAATTCCCTGGCAGTTTTTAGTGAATTCTGCAGCAGTGGAAACATCTGTAGCTGTGCACAGTTCCACACATACAGAATTGTGAGGAGCTGCAGAATGTTCTTGGATCTTTTGCATTTCAGTGTCCAGGAAATTACCCACTAGTAATGGATGATCTTTTTGGTAATATTTTTTTTAATCTTCTCTGGGATATGCCAAAATTGAATAAACCCACACAGATTCTAATCGCTAACATTTTATTTTCATCAGTTATTAAAGAAAACACTGGAGCCTCACTCTTCGTGTTTTCAGAAGTACACACAGACTTTGGAAACATTTTCTTGGAAGTGGGTGGACTGATGCAATGTGAAACTGGACTACTGTCACTGACAATTTTGAGAACTGCAAACAAAGAATTGAAGAGAATAAGAAGAGAAATTCAGCAACAGAGTTTCGCAACAAAGGACCAGGCACAGTAATCACTAACTCTTATCTTCTAAGGTAAAAGATTAATAAAATGGAGCGTTATCACACATCTGCTGTTTGCGTGTAATCAAATTTTGTGTTCAAATTCGTTTAATGGCATTATAGTATAACTCAAGTTTCAGTTATTTGTTTTGAAATGATAGAATAAAACCATTACTTGTTACAAAGAAATGTCTGTAAGAATGAAC
Source organism: Apaloderma vittatum (assembly GCF_000703405.1). Lineage (NCBI taxonomy): Eukaryota > Metazoa > Chordata > Aves > Trogoniformes > Trogonidae > Apaloderma > Apaloderma vittatum. The sequence continues at coordinate 64,429 of NW_009730271.1, forward strand.
GGTCTGGAAGAAAGAGTCTCTTACTCTCCAGATCCCTAAGTATTTGTGCCAACTGGTTAGGGTTAAATCAGTATATTACTATTGCCTGGATTTGGACCAAAACTTTGTTTTGCAAAACAAAAAACAAAACAAAACAAAACCTTAGCACTAGGTTTCTTTCCAGCAGTGTAACACATCACTGACTAAGTCACCAGAGGAGTAAACTAAATTTGTTCTGTTATTTGCTGAGTCACTAAGCAGTTCTTGTTGTGTGTGCTTGGATTGGCAAAATGAATCATTGAACAGAGTAAAACCTCGCCTATATCTCAGCCTAAATCCTAATCTGAATCAAATGCTAAATTCTTAACAATTATACTAAGGATACTGAAGGAACCTTATGTTGGGGTTACAACGAGCTAGCCTATTGTGATGTACCTGGTTTAAGGAATGCCTACACCTTCCAGACAAAGCCTTCCCCCAATAATCATACTATCACCATCTCATGGTGTTCAATGCTCATTCATGCTAATACAATTATCAGCAAAATTGCACTGTACACCAGATCACTGAAGAGGGAAGAACGAATTCAAAACCAGAAATGCTGGGGACAGTAAAAGTCTTTCTGGAACAGAAATCTTCTGAAAGGAAGAAATGTATGTGGAGATGACAGGACGAAAGCCAAAGAATCTAAAATGTTAAATCCATGATGGTCGTGTAACCAGAGCATTTATGGTTCAAAATTCTGTTCAGGTTGACTGAAGGGATGCTCAATAGGGATAAAAAGACCTTTCACTTTGCTGCATTTGTTCTCATACAGATTAAAGACAACATTGGTCTTGAAGGCAGGGAACCTGAGCAGCAGGCCAGGTGGAATGCAGAGAAGGGCCAGAAAGTCCAAGAGGCTATGCCTGAAACAGGAAGTTTATAATACTCCCTACCAGACTGAGGCAGAAATTCCTTCTTTACCCCCAAACTGTAAATAGGAAGACTGTGAGCCTCCAAAACCAAACCATCACCCCCCAAATGGACTTACTTTTTACCTCAAAGGACTAATCCATGCTATCACATCTTCATCTGTATCCAATCAGGCTTAAAAGGAAGGAAAACCCCCTTCTCTATCACGCACCTCACCAATTGTGCATTAAGAATAAATAATCCCTCTTGATCCCTGACAGTGACTTGCTGAAGCTCTGAAGCATGATGCAAGGACAGTCATTACTATAATACAAACCTCCAAGTGTTACGGTAGGTTTAGGGCAGTGCAAGATTTCCTGTTCTCAAAGCTTAATACAAGACAGGGGATGAGTTATGAGACTATACTACAAACTCAGAAGGGACCCTTAAGGATACATCACTTTACTGATACAAGTTCTCATCTAGAAACCACATTTAACAATATTTGGGAAGTCTTAAGTAATGGCCTTCCAGCAAAAGCCCTCCAGATGATTGTTCCCATTTTTCTACATTCAAAGAAAGCTGTGTTTGAAGGCTGTGTTTGCTTAACATCAGATTCCAGGTACTGGTTGTGGTGAGCAAGGCTGAAAACCCTTGAACTCACAGGTGCTAGAAAACTTTTTCCATAGATGAAAAATATATCTATATGTAGCAGTCAAGTAACTTCTCAGTATTATCTTTCACAACCAGAAAAAATTAGCCCCCTTGAATTTTATGACACAAAGCTTATTTTCCTACCAAGATAGTGCTGTGAAACTCTCAAATTTCTTCAAGTTCTCTATGCTTTCTCTGAAGCATTGATTAAATTCAGTATTTAACAGTTGTGTTACCAAAGTTATATATAGAGGCAAATTCTCTAGTTCCTTAATACTGCTTCGTTGCACATAGCACTTTTCTCTTTGTATGTTTTAGGACTGCGTGATCCTTTTTGCTATGGCATAGTCCTATGTGATGAACATAGTCCTATGTCCTTTTGGTTTTGCTGCTTCCTAAGACAGCGTTCTCTGCACTGTTCATACAGAAAGCACAATCTGAATTTTGATTCCCCCTTGAATTACCATGTATTTGGCCATGTGAAAATGCCTTTCATTGCATGGGGACCATGAAATTGGGTGTAATTCTAAACCAATAATCTGTTCTCATTTACTGCCCCACCAGTTTTTGTGTCTATTCAAACATTTAGCAGCTTCATTAAAATGTTCACCAGGAATAAAACACGATACTGATTTTCAATGCTTATTGTAATTTCTACTTTCTGTACATGGTTTATGTGTTTCTTTTTTTTTATTTAACTGAAACTCTTCCCACTCTTAATTATTGTTCCCTACTTGATTCAAAAGTATTCAGGGCTGGGCTGAATTATACATTTGATTCTAGAGATAACAATGGCTTTGAAGCATTCCCAAACCAAGCTTGAGAAAAAAGAGACTCTAACTGATAACATTTCAGCATACATATTTAAAGTGTGTGAGAGTATTATTTTCACATCAGGGAAATTCTGAATTCTGTCATCTGCCTGGCAGACAGAAAATTCACTCAGCCAAGATAACTGGCCCAAGTGATACCAAAATTCATTTTAGCCCATTGGAAACTTTGTTCTGTATATCAGTTCGCTGAGTGGGACAGACTTTTCCAAGAAAATATTTATATAATCAGTATTGAATATTATAGGACTGATAGTATGCAAGGAAAGTCATTTTATCTGATTTATGTTATCTAGGCAAAGTCTTTTCTAGGTGTCGTAAATGAATAATGCCAACAATGATGGAAAAATGCTTCTACTCTTAAATAGCAGTTATCAGTTACTAATTACATATCTCTACAGATTATATCATAACTATTTTCTTTCCACCCAGCAGTAACATATACCACTTTTCCTCCCTTGCACGAGTAAAGGACTTCCTAGTCATGATTACAGAAAATGCCTTATGAAAATATTAACTATCCAGACCAGCACTAAAAGAGCTAATGTATGGCCAGCTAGTTTTTAGTCAAAAGGCAATGAAAACGGGTTGCTGAACTAAAGCCAAAGTTGCAAACTACATTCTTACTGGTAGCAGCCTTAACCAACTTTTTAATAAACCACTCTATCTGCTTCATGCTGTTCTTCATTCTGCATTTCATTTTATGCTATAATAACAGCCCCAGTGAGATATTTTGGTGTCCAGGGAGTATCTCCAAATCCTGGGCACTGCTCCCACCAGCCTTCCAGCTGCCCTTGCCTTTTGTGTTCTCTGCTCTGTCTTCCCAGGTGGCATCTGCAGCCACTGAGATTTACCACATTTGCCTCCAGTAACATCGACTATTCTTGAATTCTGGTTTCACCCACAGCTGGCATAATCTAGCACTGCTGTCAAAGATGAAATAATCCCACCTTCTTCATCTTCTTTTCCCAGTTACTCTGTCCTTCCTCCACACTACCCCTTCTTTTCTGCTGGCAAAGGTCTGTGTGCCAGCGGGAGCCCTTCTGGATTACCAACACATTTCTTTTGTAATGGCCAGGTTAACAACAACTCGATCACGGTTTTTCCAACACCCATGACTCTTGACCAGGTGCAGAATTGCATGTGCTGGCACAAAGGAGAGTGTGGCACAAAAGCAGGAATATACAGCTCTGGGCACACAGCACACCCAATTGCTGCTTCTGGTGGTAGTGCTGGTTTAAAATATCCATATAACTATGGCTTTGGTTAGACAGAAATCAGGATGTAGCCTATTATGTTTTCCTCTTTAACTTGATTTTTGATGTATGGTTCACATCTTGCTGTGTATTATACTCATCCAGCTGTGCTATAATAATGGCACTTTCACCCTCTCATCAGGCAGTAATTTTGAATTAAAAAGCCTCTTCTAGGGATGGCTTCTAAAGTACAACACATACCACCTCATGAATGTGGTAACTGATATGTCGACATTCCAGAGTGCTAAATAGGTGAGGATGTTGGCTTTCAGGAACAATCTCTTGCCAGATAATACTTCATTATCTGACAGACCATCTGGTTTCCAGTCCATCAATGCTATATTAATACCATCAGCTCTCTACGCTTGATTATTGCCCAACATTTCTATTACTTTGTAAATAACAGATATCCCCCCCTCAAAAAAAAAAAAAAGTCTTCCAGAGACTGAGCAAGACAAATCACTACTTGCTCAAGTACTTGTCATTGTCATTTTTGGATAATGGCCAAACAGTGGATTTTTCTCCATGTGACTTGTGAATTCAGAGTACAGCATACCCCATTGTTATCAGGAGAAAGATCACCAACTTTTAATTGCACAATATATATAAACACAGCTGGCCTAGTGATTCATTTAGTAATGCAATATGTTACTCCCTAAAACTCTGTTTCAGGTGTGACCTCAGGACTCTTTCTATTCCAGTTGTTGAAGTCTGTGAGATTTACAGTGATTTATTCCTAGACTACTGGGAATATTTAAAGGAATCATTCTTTTCTGGGATTTAAAAAAGAATGTTTGGACTGTAAATGAGAAGCTATATCTCTTGGATATCCTTTTTGGTGTCTGTTCAGAGCACCCTGTTTTAAGAATGACTAATCAGAAGAACGTGTAGTTCATAATTCTGTAAGCAATAATAGTTGATCTCTTCACAGTAAAATATACATTCCTCCAGTGGGAGGAATGTCACTATGGGAATGTAATGGTATTACAATACAAGAGCACAATATTAGTTGCATTTTTAAAAGAAAGATTTATATTAAAATATGAACAAAAATAGTGGTTTAGCGTAGTTCATAACAGAGCAAAAATTTTTAGAAATATTGTATTGGCTTCTAGATGAAATAATTCTACTTTGAGCCAGGAAGCTGGAAAATACTCAGCCATCATTTATTACCAGCTCTGAGAATTTGCCTTTTGTGTGTAACTCCACATTCCACATGAATCAGTCTCCTTTTTTTTTTAAATAGTCTTGACTTAAAATTTCAGTTACCCCTCAGTAACTGATGCAGTCATCCCTGGCAATACATAGTCTAAGTTAAATATCTGGTTCAAAATCTAGATGCCTAAGGAAATCCTACAGCTAAATAAATAAAACTCAGAACAAAATATTTCTGAAAAAAGATTGTGGTTAGCTTCCAGTGAAAAATGCATAAATAATCAATTAAAGAGATGTTCAACGTTTTTTGTACTCTTTTTTTCCCATTAATTGAATGCTTTTCAAGTGATTACTCAGGACACTAATGATCACACTCTTATCAGGCATGTCTGAAGTCTTTTTTCCAACAATGAAACATAAATATAAATATAAGCGAGTTACGGTAAAAGAAAGGCCAAACTGTTCCAAAAAGTAGTTACAACTAGATTGGATCCATCATAAATGTCTGTTTTAAATTTAATTGTTCTCCATAAGTCAGGTCAAACACGAAAAAACAGGAAACAGATATTAACTAGAATAACTTTCTTTTACTCCAATTTACTACTCGGTGCCTACAAGACTACAAAACAGATGCCTCCAAGTCTAACTTCAGTGAAATCCAAGTTACCGACTGTTTCTCTATTTCAGAACAATAAAATATTAACTTAAAAGCTTTGTAGACACATATTATGTATCTCAACAAAGGTGGAGCAGCAGATGCAGACCTTATGAAACCAGGTCAAGTTTTGGAGCAGTGGAACTTGCCTTTATACTGCACAATAGCCAGCAGAGCCCCAGGGGATGCCAATGGCTGAACAAAAGTCCCACAAGCATCCTTCTAAACCCATGCCAGGCTGCATTTGCATGCTAGCAAAGCAAGAAGAGATGCTGCTGCCCTGCCTCAGCAACATCTATAGAAACTTGGCAAGAGGCACTACTCTACTTCTGCAGTCAGTGCCATCCCTGCAGTGCTGATCTGCTTTTACACCATGTTTTCTTTCCCAGCAAAACCAGAAATTCCTTTTCAGGGGCTGTCAATGCTCGCCCCAATGCGGCAGTCCCACCACCAACGTTGGTTTCCAGGTCTCTCCCTTCTCAAGTCTCCCTACCCCAGGACATCCCCCTCAACATTATAGACTTGACGCAGTGTGCTGCGCTACATTATTCCGTTACAGAGAACCTCAGTTCAAAGCTGAAACTTTTAATAGATGAATATATCATAACACACCATAGCCTCTCAAAGCAAAAGGCCTGTGGCAAGATGTCCCACATACTTTGTGATCACATCTGCTCTAGGCAGCTTCGGGTAGACATGCTTAGTTACATACTTGAGCATTTACAGCATTTACAGCACCTCATAGTGGCTGGTCCCAGAGATGGTTGGTGATGTTAGAGAGAGAAGCGAGGATGCTATAAGATGTGACCTCAGACACCCACAGTGTTGCTATGCTGGGTGAGAAACAGGTTGATGAAACTCCGCAGGCTCAAGCTAAAAGACAACTAATTCACATAAGCAGAGGAGAATTCGGTTTCATAAGCAGAGACAGTGCTGCAAAGAATAAGCTTCCCAGCATGGAGTACTGCAAGAACTGCCATTGCTGCATAAGTGCTGGAGATGGCTTTTTTTATTTGTCCCTCCAATATCACACACAAACTTTATGGTATGGTTCAGAAACAGTATTTTAATTTAGGTTAATTCTGATCTTCTAAATTAAAAGAAGAATAATCAGTTTGAAAAAATAGTAGCATATAGTCTGTTCATGGAACCATGCATCACTTTTCATGACACTATAACTACTGGTACAGATTTATGCATAAGTAATTCGTACTGTTGCTTTACAGTAGCTGTTCTTGCAGTTTCCAAATCCCGGGGCCTTGTCTGCACTCTGGGTCACAATGTGTTGCCCTGGGGTCTACTCTGGCAGGACTTTCTAGAGATGTGTGGGCATGCATTACGGTGCTCTGACCACAGCTTTCTCCCTGCACCAGTCTGGCCAGCGTTATCGCTTAAGTGTCCTCTGGATAGGAATGTCTTTGATAGGCTTTGTAGTTTGCTCCAAGGACAAAGCAGATTTTGTCCTGCACATTGAAAGATTATTTCAAAGTTCTGCTAAACACAGATAGGTGCCTAATTTAGTTTCTTTTCTCATGAAGTGACTGTCAGGCACACATATGAAGTCAGTAGCAAACCCCGAGGGCTAACAGAATTCTTAGTTCAGCTGTTTTGCAGTGACGGGCAAGCAGCGTCATTTAGATATTCCTGTTATAGCTACACATATACTTATATAAATGCTTTATAATTAACTTCTTCCTGTGTTTATAAAGTCGTCTCAGATGAATCACAGAAGCAGAAGCTTTGGTCATGCATCGGTTAAGGTAGGAAATGTAGACATCCAAGGCTAGCTGGAATGCTATCAGGCATCCCCACAATTCACCATTGCTATCTGCAACAGTTGCTATGGCAAGGAAAACTACCTAAGATTAAGAACAAGGCCCTTCACAAAGGAAAGGGATTATTTTTTTTTTAAAGAAAGAAGTTATTAAGAAAAATAGCAAAATAGATGATGCCTAGCCCATATATTTCAGGTACTGCCTACACAACTTTATCTGAATTCAAATTTTATACAGTTCCCATGTAGACTTGTAGAAATGTCTGTTAGGCACCTGTTTGCACAATACATGTATATTACTTACATGAAAGAATTACAGGTGTTTAAATTCTCCTTCCATGCTGGATATCTTAAAACCTAGGACAATTGTATAATTAAGAAGTGTGTAATTTAATATGTCTTAAACGCAGGTTTAGCTAATATGCCAGAAAAGGCTTAGAAAGGTAGCACGGAAGAACTTGGTAAATAACCTGTAATTTTGCAGGTCACTAATGAACGTGGAAAGAGCACACTGTTTATATAGTGCCTACAGCACTGTTGATTGTAATGATCACACAGCAGGACAGAAGCAAATTTATGAGCTATGCTCTGGAAGGCAACATGAGCTTCATTTTAAATGAAATTACTTACCTAGCATAGAAAGAACCAAGGAAGGTCCTAAGGAGTAGAAAAGCAGCAGTGGCTTATCCTAGATTAAGATCTTGGACTTCTTTTTAATGAAAAATAGTTTTAAAGTATTTGTATAATTTAAGCAATAAGAACTAGGATCTGCACACTTTGAGTAGTTTGCATTCAAATTTGCTCTTTTCTTCTATTAAAAACCAAATACTATCGTTTATGTAAACCAAAAAGAATACATTTCATTTTTTAGACTGTTATAGGTTTTACCACTTCACACATACTTTTGGAAATTCTTTTATTCTTTCCCTCCTGTCTTTGTGTCATCTCCTGGTGTGGAACTATTCCCTTTCCTTTTTGCTTCTCTAACTGTCACAGCTCTCCAGACCCTTTCTGTGTCAAGTATCTGCTAAGAATGCCTTTCATACACGAGGTCTCTCAGCATTAACATGTCAAACTATACAAGCTTCTGTGTATTTGTCCTGACTGTCTCTTTTCTTCTTTTTATTTTTTTTTTGTTTTGCCATATGTATACTCGTTTTCCTTTTAATATCTGATTAAAGTCATCTCACTGGTAGCACAAAGGAGAGCACTAATATTTAAAAAAACAATAGGAAGGAGTAAATCTTTATACAATACTACCACTAGCTTGAGTATGAAAATGAGGGTTGTATGGCAATTGCAGGTTGAACTTGAGAGAATTAATTATGATTTAAAAGTACGCATACATATTTAAATAGAACATATTGCCATGTATATTATGGTAAGAGCGTAGTCTATCTCCCAGAAGCAGGATACCTATTATGTAATTTGAAATTGGAGTTCCTATAGAAAATGGACTAACTAATAAACAATTATACACAATTTTTATGGATGTAGCCAGAAATAATATTTCAGTAGTTTGTAGTCAGCTAAAACTGTTATGCTTACAAGGTTAGTAACAAACAAAGGCCAACGCTTGTATGGCTTATAGTTTAAAACAGTGCCTTATTTTTCATACATACTAATTTTACTTATAGTCTTGAATATAAAGTGCAAATTCATTATCTTTATGTAACCAGAAAGGATTTTTATGAACTATAAACATTTTGGGCACTCTCTGAACTTTCCCCAAAAATGTGCAAACAGCATGAAACACAATCCAGGCTTTACCACGGACAGATTCTAACGTCCTTTATAATTTTTAACTCTATCTTCATTCAGAGTAACTTCCACAATAAGGTCAACAAGTACATAACATATAAAGTCAGAATACAGACTTCAAAATAAGTTACTGGGTTCTTAAAAAAACCACAGCTATAAGAAATCCTGTATGCATTTTTGAACACCCTAATCCCATTTCTGATTATTTCATGGGTGACTCATCAGGTTCTGTGATACACTCGGTATGTCTCCTTATTAATCAAAACATTTGCACGGAACATAAACATTAAGACCTGAAGCAAGAGTTACATTAAAATTACTAATTAGATGTAAATTTGCATATAGTGAAAAGAGGGGAACTGTATATTAACAACAGCCCTGGGTTCTATTCCTTAAAAGAGAAAGAAAATTAAAGGCCTGATGTGGAGGCTTTAGCCAACAGAAATACTTTCCATTGACTTGAGAAGGATGTGAATCAGGTTCTTAAAGTAGCAACTTGCTCAGTACTGACTGCTAAATTTATAGCACTTCTTTATTTTCTCTAAGCATAACAGCGTCCATTCATCACACTGCAGTAACAAAGCCGTAACCTGATATATGACAAATATTACAAGCTTAATGGCTGATGTCCATTACTGACGGGACCTGCTCACCATTGAGAACAGATTGGCACTGAAGGATTACTGAGCAAACATCGCACCTGAAAAAACTTGCATGCAGGAGTCTGTCATCAGGTGTGTGATCGAGGGCATTATCTGAGAACGCTGGCTCTTATCTTCGGTTGGAAACTGCTGCAATTGCCAACAATTCTCAACAAAGAGCTTCCGTCATGGAAGGTTGATACGCCGAGCCAGTCTGGTGATGGTTTACCTTCCCAAGGCTTCATTCCTTTTTATGGATCACCTGAGACCAAGCAGCACACCAGTCCTTAATAGCTTAAATAGCAGGACAACCTAGCAAACTGATGACAATCAAGGGAAAATCAATCCTTTTTGGTAGAAAGACAAAATTCCAGGCATTCTCTCACGGTAACTTAGAAAGTCTTACTTCTAGAACTGCATTTTCCCAACAGGATGCTGAGAAAAATTTTCTTGCCACTGATTCCCAGCATTTTGAATTGACAACTAACACTTTATTAAACTGCTCACTAGCCATTTTTTCACCTTTTACACTACTACAGTTGTACTCAGGAATACATTAAATTGCTTTTTCTTCTTTTTCTTTATGTAATGCTAGATAAAATTACTGTTACAAAATTTAAGAGAAAGCCTATGAAAATTGCTCTTTGTACAAAACTATACTGTTATTTTTCTCATTTTAATATTACAGCTTTAAAAAATTATTAATTATTTGCAATTGTTAACATCTTGAAATACTGATGGAGACATTTTATTTGTCTCAAAATTGTGACAATACATTTCACTTGCACAGGATTTTTTAAAATGAAGCTGAAAATTTTGGTTCGTTTTTTACATACTTCCTAAAGAAAACCTAAACTAGTTCTGATACTTATTTATTAAGAAATAAGAGATTTAATACGCTGTGACTCAACAAACATATGAAAATCTGAATGTTATGCAAGTAAACTATTTTGTGTTTTCAAAGGTAGAGGCATATTGTATTAGAATATATTAACACAAAGGTTCAAATGCTAAGTAGTTAGTACTTTACTTTTATCCACAAAATGGATTCTTCTAAATCACCATGGCAATCAAGAGAATAAATATTACCTATATACTAAATGGTAATTCATATCAGAGTTAGACAGTATTTTCAAACAAAAGTGGTGGAAAAAATTAGCTCTTAAAATATCCAAGACTTTTTTATATTATAAAATATCTTACACAAAAAACTATTTGAATTTATATTTCTATTTTAAGACACAAATAGAATATTTAATTTGTTATAAAATGGGGCTTGGCAAATAAACAAAGGTATGTTGATCAAAATGACTTTTGTTAAGTTGGGATATAAAATTATGTTATGTGGAATTCAAACAACGAAAAATGAAGTTTATAAAGAAATGTTTTAACGGTAAGTAATATGAGCCCCTATCTAGATTAGGAGGCATCAGGAGTATAGAAGTATTTGTCCCTGCCATAGAGTTCAACTGCTACAAAGAACATAGATATATCAGGTCTGGCTACCAAATTCCTATGAGGTGGAAGTGTTTACTTACTATGGAAAATTTCCTTTATCAGATTAAAATAAACCCTAAAAAATCATTCTGTACCTGAGACATCCAGTGCATACAGTCAGCTACAAAACAGCGTATATGCAAGTTCAGGCAAAGCCAAAATAGGCAAAAAGACACAAACACTGAAGGGAAGCTGTAAAAAAACCAACCAAACAAAAAACCTCCATGCATGGGAATTGATCTTGTATTCATAACTGGAGCCCATGCTTCAGAGTTTGAGTTACTGCCCTGTGTACTACATAAAAGTTCAGAAATTTACTATGAAGTGCCTGATGGCTTATTCTGAAAAAAAGCTTTCTACGCTGGAGAGACAGAATGCCACGGTACAGTCTATCTATGCTTATTTGCATGCCGTAAGGAGATGCAGCATGTTATACACACACTACACTTAAGTAGACATCTTTATAATTAAATCAAATGATTTTTACTGCATTGAAGTTACTATCATTATTTATAGGGTAAAGAATGACAGCAGCCTGCAAGTAAAGTTGCAGAAACAAAGAACATGAAAACTAAAAGGCGACCTTGTATGAATTTAGAATTTAAGTTTCTCTGAAGAGGCAAATATCATATCAGGCAAAATAAACAATTTATTTTTTTACAGTTTGATTCTCAAAGTCATATGGAATGCAATGTGCCCTGAAATATGAGTTAGCATTATACAGAAATAGACTCCTCTAAAATGTTTCCATACTTGATGCTAATTCCTCATTTTACCTTGTTTTAAGGTGCAGTCCATATTCATGTTCTTTTACCTTGCCTCTTTATTTTGAGACGGTGCATGGCTTTAAATGAATAGTTTCTCCTCCATCGACCAGCGTAAATATTCTCAACATCTAGCTTACTAAATTTCTTTCACAATCTGAAGCATGATATACAGGAAGACTTCAACTTGGAGAAAGAATATTGCAAAGAGAAGAGAGGTTGGTAATGTTGTTAGAGGTGAATGATCAACACACGTAGCAGTTACTGCTGCAACAGCAGCCCTATGATTCAACACAAAGAAGTTTGTCAGCGAAAGAGGTATCTTAGCATATTGTCTTATAATGCTATTCATCTTCCAATATTAAAAATGAAACCAAAATAATTTATTAGGAAAAAAGATCGAGGATACCTGTATTTTCAGAGTTTGGCATACTAGTAACATATAATTAACACAGTAACATATAATTAACCTACTCTGAAAGGAAGAAAATTATGAGTATTGGAAAAATTCTACCTGTTCTAATAGGTAGATGCAGTCTTACTGCTTCTTTATAATTTACAGTTAAAATAATGAGCAAATGTATAGGATGTAAAGCTCAATTACTTGTGCAGTGAAAATATTTTATCACTACATGCAATACTTCATTTTGCATAGGATCTTCATCTGCCTTTTCAAGGGCTTTAAAAACTTTAGTGCTTTGAATTCAGCAAAACTATATATATATGACTGAGGAGTACAGCAATTAAAAGGACTGGCATAAAACATACAAAGCTGTGCTTTCAGGTGCAATGAGCGCTGAAAATGAAATCAAATGAGGTAAAGACATGCAAATTAGAGAGGTATAATAGTGTCATCATAAGTAAGTATGAAACATAGTCTAAAAATATGCTAAATGTATGTTGTGTGATTAGTTAGGTCAACACATGAAAAAATTAATGAGGATTTTTTGTCTTGCCATTTTCAAACTACAATTTATAGACTTCTATTTTAAAAAGAAAGCTTTTGACCTAAACCCAACATTGCTCATTTTCACATGCGTGCTTCCTACAACTTAAATAAAAATGCTTTACTTTGCATTTTATGCTGTCTGCCAGATATTTCCTGTGAACATCCCATCTAAAATCTCTTGGTTCTAGTAACTAATGTCTGTAAAGAAAATCCTGGCCAAACCATAGTTCTAAGATTCACAAGCAGCCATTTTAAACAGAAAGCTGGTTTCGTTGTGTTGACAATCACATTTTAAACTGATTCCTTCCAGATGAAAAGATGCTTTTTCAATGTAATAAAAGTGTAAAGTCAGCTGTTCCAGAGACATAAAAGTGATTTATCTGTTGTCTGCTCACTGTTCTTTTCCTTGATACAGTGGATTTCTTCTTTTAAAGATCAGGTTAATAATTAATGACTACTAAAAGACCAAATTACAGAGAATTAAATAGCACTTTGCCTCTTAAAGAAACACAACACATAACTGCAACTAATTTTGTACTTCATGATGCATCCACTATTGTATTTATGAAATGTTAAATGTTAATGGCAAGATTTATGTAATAAATAGTTAATTCTGACACCTGACTGTTTACAATGTCATCATCGCTATTACCTTTGCCTTTGATAAGAAAGAGGTTTCAGACAGATTTCAGATCCTTTTATCTGCTTGCAGCTGGGCATGACAGCCTTGCACCGGCTTAGATTTGAGAGATCTCCTGCTCCTCCATTAGGGCTAGAATCACTTTCTCAGAGGATATGCAGCCCTGCCTGGAACTAATCTCGAAGGTCTTCTGACCTGAAAGCTTCTCACTAGTTGAAAATTTTTGTCCAGCCCTGTGTGAGCTGAGAAATCCCTGGAGAAGGGCAACCTGTGGGGCACACCGCGTGTGAGATCTGCCCAGCTTTCTAACTCCAGCTGGCTCTCGACCCGGCAGCTCGGCTACCGTGGAGCACCCCTCCGCTTCCATCGTGGGGACCGCACCTGATGGCATGGGAGGACTTGGGGCTCCCGTGTTGCTGCCTGAAGCAGGACCAAGGGTGCCAGGCAAAAATGCCTCCATCAGGGCCCCGGGTGCAAAACTCTGCTTAGAGCATCAGAGACTGTGGCTGTCACTGCTGGGAAATGCTGCAGCTCCTCATGCTGAACCAGTTACTGAAGCAGGAGAAAGTTGTGGCCGTTATGCTGGGCTACCAAATTTGGCAGATATGTTCTTCACATTCAGAGAACATAAACACATTCAGAGAATACAATGATAAAGCATAGTGTGATATTTTCCAAACGTTAGAGTAAAAGGAGTTTTTTTAGAAGCCTAATTATTACACTGATCTATTTAAAGATGTCTGAAACCAACAGGAACCTAATGAGGTAAAATAATAAACATTCTTTAATGTTATAAGGACTATAAAACTAGGTTCTACCGATCTTTTGCAAACTAGGGTAAATAGATAAAAATGGATTGTAAATAGCTCTTGTAGTTATCTTCTTATTAATACTGCAGTCACCTGATTCCAAACTGAGGTCTGTATAGAAACTTAAAAAACCCCACTGCTTGGACCTTTAGAAAATACAGAACAGGCACTTATCCGATACAAACAGGTGTGCCTCCAGAAGCCTGACCAAATGATAATGACTAACATCAGTTAAGGTCTGGCCTGTTTACTTCTAAGGTGCTTCTAAGATTTACATGATTTTATTGTGCTCTGTTCCTATGGGGAAAAAAAAAAGCACGTATTTCATCTTTAAAGCATATGATTCTCAGAAGCAATTCTTTAAAAAAGTGTCCTTGTTAGATCAAATTTTGCAAGTAAAATGTGTGTCCATCAGTACTAAAAACGTGGTTAGCCAAATGTTGCGCTTAGTTACACCAGGATAACCTCATTGTATTTGAGAGAGCTACACACATAAAACTGGGACTAGAAGTTTTTCACATTCCAGAGCCATTTCTTATGTTTTCAAGTGTTAACATATGAAGATGGGGGTAGGGAACCTCCAGCCAGTAACAGAGAATTCCTGCCTGAAGGGGATGATGAAAACCTCATGACAGTAATATCACTGTAAATAGTGCTGACTATCTGCAGGCAGTGCAGCACACTGAACAGGGCATTAGCCTTGCTGTCAGGATATCCAACTCCAAGCTTAAAACTTCCACTCCCTCCATGTATGCTCTCAGAAGAACTACTTCAAGAAATGGATCGCCGAATAAATCTCCAGACTCTTCCTGAATTAGAAGCCTATATCAAAGAATGCAGTTTTATATCCAACACACAGGTTCCTCAGAGCTTTGACAGTAACATGCTGCCATGGGGCAAAGCACACGGTGTCAGGCTGCTCCACGAGAAGCACCTTGTGTGCATGCTCCAGCCCCGAACAACTTGACTCCCTGGCACCTCACATGTTAGCATCCTTGCGCTGACAATAAACACAGACTGGGACAGATAGCTGTTGGGAGAAAGAACATCTTAATCTACCACTTCTGCTTGCCTCAGATCATTTAAAGCAGAGCCTCAAGTCTGGTCTTTTGATATCACAGGGATTTATGTCTCCAGTAAGTGACTCCGCTTCACAACTGCTTGCTAGGAAAAGGGTTTTTTGGCATGACTGACCATGTCACACCTCCCTGATCAGCAATTTCATTGAAGTATTCAGGCGCAGTGTGGCCAGGTGTTTGTATCTTGCACAACGTTTATTCAGCAGCCTTTTGGTAGGTCTCCTCAGCCCAGCTGGAAGAGCACACATCCAGCTGGGCCCCAGGAAGAGGCAGCGATGACTGCTGGTCAGTGCCAGAGGCCAGTGCTTGCCTGGGGGGCTGGCAGTCCTGCAAGTCTCCTTCCCTGGCCTGCTGGCAATGAGAAGCAGCAGAGTTATCATCTACAGCTGGCGGGAGGATCCAGGCCTCAAGAGCACTGCTGGAGTCTCTCAAGCACTTGCTACCATGACAGACAGCCAATGGACAGAGGCAGAACAAAGGACAGTGCAAGTAAATTCCTTAATTGATGAACGATCACTGTTATCATGTACACTGGGAACCCTCCAGCTTCTGTACGTTTGCTGACAACTCTGCACTCATCCAGCTCCTGCTTAGTCTTGGCTGCTCTCCCACCTACCCCACCCATAGCTGACAAGTTTTGTGCAGCTTTATAACCTAATCCCACTAACGTATGAGTCAGGGTGTCGCTTATTAAAAAAAAGGTGTGTGGTCATATGGACAATTACATGTACGAGAGAGTGGCAAGGTGGTGCTGAGTATAAGACAGGAATAGTTTTTAAGTTATTGGGCTGTGCAAACATGGAGGTAATTTCTCCTTCCCAAACCAAATTCAAAATAATCAAATCAGAAGTAATGAAATCTCAAATGACCAATGACAATTGTGTTTTGCACTTTCCCAGGACCATCTAGTTTTAAGAAAGCCTAACTTTATGCTGAGTGGTAAAACTGGAAACCAGGACACTATCGCTCTTTCTGTTTCAGGCAACTTAATCAGCGAATGAGAAAGTAACAGGTTTCTTGACTGAGTGCCTACCAAAAAAGCCAACTGTAACCCAGAGCGTTTACTGTTAAAATTATGAGCCCATGAAAATTCAAGTTTATAAGAACAAAGTTGTTTACAGACTCGACATAAAAGCATCCATCATTTTAATGCTGTAACTCCAAATTAAGACAGTGCAGATGGGCATAATTTTCCATTCTTAATATGAGACACAACACCATGTGTCTTTAATATAAATGCAACATATACATTCAGCTAGACCCTTGGTTTATTCTTACATTTCATATTCAAACCTAAGTCATTATCAAAGTAAAAGCGAGTGAATACAAATGCAAAAAGATGATGATGATATAAAAATGAGTCATTTAGCATAATCTAACCCCTTATTTGTAGGATCTAAAAAGAACAAAAAGTTTTCTCTATTAATGTTTTCATTTAATCCTGTATCCATACATTTTTCCCAATAAACATCAGATTATTTTTATGTTGGCTATAAAGCTGTCACTCCTCAATAAACAGATATGCTCCTGGTGGGTTTACCTCTGCTGTCAAAGATCTGTCAATTCATGCATCATCTCCTAAGCGAAACCAGAGAAGCTCGGGCGCACGGCTCCCAGTGAATCCAGCTGCGCAGAGGTTACTCACCACCGGAGAGGATTCGCACTGCTGCAGCCCCGGTGCAATTGGCAGCGCATGGACGCTCCCGACACAAGTTCACAAAAGCCCTGAAGTTAATCCTCCTGCCTCCTTTTAATGGGAAGCTATGTGACCTTTAATGCTCTGCTCGACTGAGCCTTCCTTTAGTGAGTCTCAATTAAATTTTATGTTTTGTGGCTCCCATTTTCTTGTAAGACAAGAAAAGAGTTCAAGGGATGGATCCCTCTTTGAAGGATTTAATTCCCTGTGGAGAAAATTTATTTCCATCTGAAGAGTTGCTCTATGTTTGGGGGAAGGGAGATTTTGTAATGCTTTTTTTTCCTGTGTTTTTTTTCTATTTAAGAAATTTGTAGTATTTTCTTAAGATAAAGGAGTCTTCAGATTCTCTGAAAAGGATAGTGCACTATTAGTAGTTAGACTGGAACTGTTTCCTCTGTCCTTTTCATTAAAATGAGGAGAAAGTCAGAGGGATGGTTAAAGAACTCCTGGCCATTATTTGTGCTGAAAAAGCTTTCCATGAAATCATCAAATTGTTACACTGATACTGCAGTAACATAATGCTGGTTAATTTTCAGTAAGAGGCAGGAAATGAAACATTTGCATATGTGTTCATAAAAATAAGTCCTTCCTAGGCTGATTCTACATACTTCACCTCAACATAACAAGGTCAAAAAATTAAGGCATTAGGAAGTGTCTCTTCTGAACTGGGATCTGATCCTCTAGCTTACTGTGGTTGATACTATTGAAAATATAAGTACAACTGAGCATAAGCACTATTAGCAAACATAAACATTTTCAGGAGCAGGCCGTTAATAACATTTTTTTCTCCACTAAGTTCCTTCGTTTAATTAGGTTTTTTGGTAGCCAAATTAACATAAAATTACATATTCCAGTAGGGAATTCTGATTACTGTAGAGAGATGCCTAAACGCTGTATATTAAATCTACACTGAATTAGATATTTCAGAAAATCAGTTTAAAATGCCATTCGCCGATAGGAGTATTCCATAGTGCCAATATAAAATAAATATGGAGCACGTATGAATTTCTTATACCATACTCTGTTATTTCCACATCTGAATATGAAAACTTCATAAATTGTTTTTGTTTGCTTTGTGTCTAAAAGTGAAGTCCTTTCTTGGTACTCTCTTCTGCATATTTTTGTGGTCACTCAGGGAGGGGATTATCAAGATTCAAGGTTTCCACTAACTGAAATAGTTCAGAGCCTCCTCTCTCTCTTCCCTCCTAAGTGTCATAATCATGGGCTAGAAACTGGATAGCTTGTGCAGATAGGAATGCAAGACTCATGGAACTCAACATTTTTTTAAAGATTAGTCAATTTATTTTTTTTTATTTTAAATCAAAGGTTAAGATTATATTGTACCTGAGATTATTTATCTCCTTTCTTCCTAGTGCTTACTATTGATGACTGTTTAAATGTGACTTTCTGCCTCTATCTATCCTCCTGGAAAAAAATAGGTATTCATAGAATTTGCTTTTTGTTTAGATCAGTATTGATCAAGTTTTGCAACAAGCAAGTAAAACTCTGGATTATCTCTAGTCTGACATTAATTTAGTGCAATCCACTGCTAAATTCTGATGTGAATCTATAATAATTTCACACAAACATCACTTTTTTTGCTTACAGAGCCATGCCTTGATATAAATAAAAACAAATATTCTGGTTTGTTTCCAGTATTTGAGTTTAAGCATTCCACAGAAAAAAAAAACCAAGCAACCTAACAATCTTCCTATCTCCTTCCTGAAATTCATTCACAGATGACTACTGTGCTCAGATGCTTTATTCTTTATCCACAGCCAAACAGTTTATGCGTGTTAAGCAGCACACTCTTTGAACAATGGGAAAATAATAATGGAGCCAAATCCATAGAACAAGTGATAGCTACATTTCTCAGACCATTTGATAAGCACAACATGTAAAACAATTGAGATACAGAGTATTTGTTCCGTTTTCCCCCTCCCCTATATAGTAAGGAAACTGCATTTTGTACGGTACATTGAAGTTTGCAATGTCCTACTATTTTATACATGTGGGTTGTACAAATATGCCATTACACAATATAATCATATAGGTAATAAACCAAGATCCTAAAGTTAATTAACTTGGAAGCTGTCTCTTGATTAGACTCATTCTCCAGGTATGTCTACCCATTCTTAATCTTAGATTTTGTAACTAGTTCAACAAAACAAAAATACCAGTGAGTTTTAATAAGATAAACAGCATTCTCATGCTCACTGACTTCAATATTGAAACTAATTCTGTACTGAAAAATAAACTGACATGGTTGTAGATATTAATACCTTCCTCTTGTGAATAAATTTTTCTTCTGAGAAGCAATAAAATTAACATATACTCATCTTAGAAAACCCCAAAGCCATGAATTATCATTTTGGTGAAAGTTTTTATCTTTTAAGCATTTTAATGCCCTGTAGTGATAATGCACAACATTAGTCTTTCATAAAAATGAATTTACCACTGAAAAGGGCAAATGTGATACCTTCAATTAATGCCTCTTCTCTACACCTCTTTACTTTAGCAATTCAAACCATCCAGTTCTATATCTACATACTTATGTAGTGTAGCTTAACTAAACCTCAGTGCAAGAAACAAAACTTTAGTTCTTCAATTTTCACTGCTTTTCTCACCCCTGTGTTTCCTGTACAGTTTGTGGACACAAGAAATCTGTGCCTCACTGCAGCTATGCTGCCTCCTACGTGGTACCTATGCCACTATACATAAGAACAGTTCCATTTTGATAAATACATAGATAAAAAAATGTGTTGCTGTTGTATTTACAAAGTTCTTATGGAAAGCCTGCCAGCTACTCAAACCTGGGATTTACTAATTAGAGTTACCTTGATTAAAGGCTAGGTCCCAAAGAGCTCCTGTGGATAACAGGCTTAACTTTAAGCATATGATCAGTCCCATTACATTCACTGGCTTTAACTGGACTGCCCATAAAATTAAGTGTGTATTTAAATGCCCTTCTGGATCAGAGCCCAAGTCCTTAGAGGCGTTCAGGCTTGGAGCAGCGATACCTTCTGAAGCCAGTACAATTCAGGTGACTAAGGACTATAAATCCTTTTCCATATTCTGTCAAACTGAAAAGCTGTGGAATTTTGCTCACACAGATCCTGGAAACATTGTCTACCGCAGCTAACTGGGAATGCCAGTTCATCAGAGCTTGGAAACAAGTACTTCACTGAACTGGTAATGGGCTCTGGCTGAGCTAGTTCAGAAATCCGGCACAAGAAGACCCAGGGCCAGAGACACTGCCCTACGCTGGTGTGGCCATCCTGCTCCCACTGAAGCAGAGGTTTGCCCTGGTGTCTCTACCCAGCTGGGCATTCTGGTCTTTGAGCATATCCTAGCAGCAAAATTATGAGTGTAAGTAATGCTAAGCTTTTCAAATTGTTCTCGTTATGTAAGGCTGCACGTTTGCCAAATTCTGGCAATTGCAAAAAAGGCAGGAATATAAAGAGGATCTAATGTCTGGAAAATGGGTGATTAAAAAAGGTCACATAAAATTGACAATTTTGAAAATATATACTCTTACCCTTCTCGTTGGAAAATAGTCCTAAAACAGTCCCCCAGGCTCTTGTAACCAGTCGGATCAGTTTTCCCTCTTTGAATTTGGAACCTAAAAAAATACAATTTACATCACAGCATGAGAAGTCAGGGATTTTAAGTAACTTTTAACTTTTCAATTATTATATAAAAGCAGTTTGAAAGGTTTTTTTATGTATCTGATTCATTATTATATACTGTTCCTGATATACTTATTAACACTGTTTTCATAGAAGCTGTTAAACTAAGGAATAATAGAGCTTTAGTAGTAACTTTTTTTTGTAGTTTATGGAACTCACAGTATAGCTATCACCTTTGACATTTACACCTCTTTCTAGTTGTTTGAAAAATAAGCTGTTAACCCTGTGCCTGATCCAAAGTCCACTGAACGTAATGGGAGTCTCTGAGTCAAACTGTTTTTGAAAATCTGAAATAGAATACTATCATGTGTTTCACTATGAAATTAATCCACTGTGCAGTTTCTTTCTTTTTATAACTGACACAGTTACACTAAAAATCAACCAGAGGCATGACCAGAAATTAGAGCACCATTCATTTTTCAGAACTTACTAATAATATGAACAAGAAAGCCAAGCAATGAATACTTTAATTAAAACCTTGTTTTTTCTATTACCATTTTGACAAAAAGATTTCAACGGGAAGCTTCTGGCCTTGAAAGGAAAATCAAGATTATGACTTAAGATTGTAAACATATTATTTATGATTTCTGGATAGGAACAGTGAGTTTAGCAAACTATATTATTTAACTAAGTATCGCAGGTTACCCTGTTTCTTGCAGTTTAAAAAGTGCAGCCAACACATTCAACTAAGCAGTATGGAGACATTTTAAATATATTTTTAGCAATAAAACTTCTTTTTGAACTGCTGATTACTGTATGGCACTCAGAAAATAGAACACTTACGTTAGCAATTTCAGTCTTCAATAGCTATATCAGACAATCACTAAGCTGGCTTTATCACTAAGTACAATTCTACACAACAAATAGCATTCAATAGTTTCAAGGAATAACTGACATTACAGTCAAGTATGTCATACACCACAGATACGTTGCTGTTCTGAGAAACATCTATTGCTACTTTTTCTAATTAGATAATGAATCTCCTTAATATGTAACGAGCAAAGGTGTTTTTAACTCCATGTTAAACAGCAATGTTCTCCTCTCTCTTAACAGAACTCAGTAGAGTCAAATCAAGGTCTGTATTGTGGCAAAAGGCACTCATTGTTCTGAACATCAGTATTTCCTGAGCTGTGTTCTATGCTAACACATCTAACATTTTATTCACTTTGAGGAAAAGATTGCCAGTGATGTAACACAATTCTTTGGGCAGTTATGAAGGCAAGCCCACACCTTTTTTGAAAACAGTTAGAAGGAAACACTGAGCCCCTCCATAGCCCTAATAAAAGTAGTTCAGGCACATCTGGGATCTCTATCTGGGGTAAACTCTTTTATTAGAACAAGAACTTGCTGCCAAGTTGGCAGAGAGGAGAATGCTATTCAATAGGCTTACACTCAAGCAAGAGCTGATGCATAACATTTTGTCTGAAAAGAACCCCTGGGAAGGCTAACAGTTGAAAAAAATGCCTCAATGCCATCACATAAAGTCCAACAGTAATATCAGCTACAGAAGTTTTACACTGTGGCAATGAAGCAACCAAAATTATAACAGCAACTAGATTAGATGCACATTTTAATACATGTAAGACTTGATTATTTATACCTCTCAGTTGAAAATAAAAAATGACTTTCTTTTGCTTAAAGAAATCTTGCAAAAACTCACCAGTAAATAACTTTTTTAAAGTATTTTATAAAATAAGCTATCCTAATCCAAACTTTTTTCCTCAGGTTTCAAGATTTGGCGTCCTTGTAAACTCAGAACAAAGCATCACTGTTTCTAAAACATCCTCTGAATAATGTGCCTTCCCCCTGCAAAGGCTCAGGCATGTCCTACTAGCATGTGTGTAAGGTTCCCCACTAAGTCGTGCATGCACTGTCTGGAGAATTGGGTCTTTAATCCCAGACTCACTGTTGTTATCAACAGCACCGTGAACATACTTACATAATTATGTTTTACAGTCAACACAGTGTTGACTTCTCAACTAAATTTAAATGATTTAATAAAAATACACTTGATAGCAATAATAAAAATCATAGCAGAAGAAATGCAATAATACCATATGTAATTTATGTGCATCAGGTGAAGGACAACTTCTTGCTAAAGAAGTTAAAGCAAAGGAGGTTTACATTCATTTTAGGTTTTTGTTTTAATGTAGATAAGGTCTTAGTATTAAATGACTCCGTTTGTAACACTGGGTTGCACAAACAACATACTCCTTCCTTTAGGGTTTTTGGATCCATTCCTTCCCTAGTAAATCTTTTTAATAGCTTTAACAGCGATCCTAAAATACATGCCAATTATGTGCTTCAACCTAGATCTGCGAATTGGGTTCTTTGATTCTGAATTGCTTGCCTCAATAAAATCATGTGTAACTTTTTAATGAACTAGCTAATTGATCACCAGCACTTGTTATAAGAAGCTCAGGGAAGAGCTGAAAAAATGTTTGTTTGTTTTTCTGGAGGTGGCAGCACCAGCAGCCTATATTACTAATCTTAATACAGAAGAGTGAAAGCATTCACTTTAAAATCAACCTGGTCTGTTTTTAATGATTGTTTAGAGGAATGAACACAACTGGGGGATATATAATGGCTTTCTCTGCTTCGAATCCATTCCTTTCTAAAAGCATTATAAAACCACTGAATTTTGTGCATTTTTGAAAGCTGGATGCCTGCCTTCTATGTTATTAGCTTGCTAGAACAAAAAAGATAAATTGTCCTATAAATATAATCAGAGCATTAACTTCTGATCTAATTTATTATTTGGAAGTCTAAAAAGAAGAATGTGCAGGCAGTGTCCAGAGACACACTGAACAGACATGTGGACAGAGAGGCTTTCCCAGGACTGGGATGAATGACCTGCGACTCACTAGTAGCACATAACAGCGTCCTAACTCACTGGACGCTCGAACATGTTATATGTTTAGCAAGAGCTTTTATGTCACTAAAAATGACCGTTGGGCTTGCCCTTCTCCCCTCTCATTTTTCCACTTCTTGGCTTTCTGGCCAAAATGCTGTGGCAGCGAGCACTCACATGCTGGGAATGCTCAGAGAGCTGTGGGAGGCTCTGTGGCCCCAGGTTACCTGCTCCTGCCCTGGGCTGTCCTCAGCACCTACTGCCCGCTCCTTCCTACCGCTGGGCTCCTTCTCACAGTTGGCACCCATGGCTCCCATGCCAAGGGGGACTTCACAATCTCCCTTTCTGGCTCACAGCAGCAGTCCACAGGACTTGGTCTTTTATGTTCCCTTTTACTGAACAGTACCTTTGCAGTAGCTTTGCTTGATACAAAAGTGTCCTGATATTGTTTCAGAACAGAACATCCGTGTTCTTCCCTGTTCAGCCCAGAAGACAGAGCTAGGATCTCAAAAAGTGGAAATCATGTAAAACCATTTGAGGTTTTGGGGTGTGTTCAAAAGGCAGTATCTTCATTGGAAATGGCATGATCTAAACCCATGAAAATACTTCAACTTATCGGCACTACAACTCCTACTTGTGAAATGAATAGACGTAATTATTCTTATTTTGATAGCAAGAGAGAGTGCACTTTTAATTACTATAACAGTCCTTGATCAATAACTCTCAAAGGGCTCAGCCTGAAATCCTACAATCCAGAAGATGCTTGAGTCCTTTAATCAATTCTTTGAACCACCTATCATTTAATAAATGATACATCATATTGTGGAGCAATTACTGTACATAAACACATATATCTGTTTTCAGTGCCTAACTTAACAGTTCTTGTCGGTTTTACAATAGCGACTATTTTATTTAGAGTCCACAGGATGCTTTCCTGCCACACTTCCTATTGCAAAAGTACTCCAAGAAATCTTTTCTGACACAATATATCTATATCTACAGATATAGATATCTGTAGGAGAACAAGCAGATGTGTGTACTTTCTTAAAAAAAAAGAAATATTTTTTGTTTCTCCCTCTATCAGTTGCTAAATTTTTTGTTCACGCTTGCTGAACATGTCATCAAAGTTGCTTGTGGATGTCTGCCACTACAGTATCAAGGTATTTAGTGTTTCAAGTCTGTTCACCACAATATTACCTAGCAATCCTCCCCCTTTTATTTACTGTTCTGGGCTGGAGAAATATGTCCAATTCATGCTGAAATTGTTATGTCATCTTAAAATCTGAAAGGAAGAAACCAGTATTTTCATATCTAGATTCAAGTAGATAGTGAGCAGTTAAATCCTAGCTATGTAGGGCAACCGCAATGAGCTGTGGAGCAGACTAAACTCACTAAATTCTTGCCACTGGGTTTGCAAAGACTATACCCTCATGTGTAAATTCCAGAATTTCTTGCTGCTTTTATGCAGTTCTGCTGTCTAGTCCCTCAACCACAAAGTTCAGAGGGAAAGAAAAACACTGACTCAGAGGACCAGGCTTTATACCATGTGGCAGTGCTTACCAATGAGTGGCAGTCTTAGCTATATTTTCCTTCTCATGTTTTACTAGGATTTTATCGTATGTTCTACTCTATTTTGAATAAAACTCCTAACATTTCCCTCCATGATTAAGACTTACACAGTACCAGAGCAAATAATCTAACATATTGAGGAGTTTGGATGCTATAAAGAAGAGACTTATGTGGCACAAACCAAAACAAATTATCTGGCAATGCTAAATAATTATAGAAATAAGTGTTCATAACATTTTTATAAATTTTATGAATTTATAGATAAAAATAACATTTATAGCTTTTTTTTTCACTTCCAGTAATTCCCATGATTCCAGACACTCCTAGTTGTAGTTACCCCTACGAGCATAAATTGATAAAAAAAATGTGTGGTCTGAAGATTTATATAAATATACATTATTTAACAGTTCACATGCTTATAATAAAAAGTAACTGCATGATAATTTAAAAAGATTTTTTTTTTGCTAATTCAAACATTTATTCAGGTGTTACTATTAGTGCTATCTGCTTAGATTCCGTGTATAACTTTGCACTGCAAAATGGACCTCGATAATATAATTTATTTCACTTTTTGGCTCAAGTTCTTTGAATTGCTTATGTTACTTACAGGATAATAACTAAATTGAGAGTATAATTCTGTCACTTATTTTAACAGTAAATCATATAAGCTGTTGAAGATCTGAATATTAGATTTCAAAACAAAAAACCCTAATTATTTTAAGCTAAAGATATAAATTTTGCAAATGCAGTGGTCATATTTTAAGTATTACGGTATTGCTACGATGATTATTTAACTACAAAAACCATATCAGAATATAATAAAATAGTAACATAGAGATCAGGCAAAGAATAGAACTTATTCCAAGTAGACATATATTTGTCTTCATCTAAACACAACATTTTTCATACAGTTCATATTTACTTCATAAGTAATAAACCAGAATTGTGGGTAGAGAATATTACTAAAAATTATTTGAAAATTCATCTAGGTGAATTCCATTTGTTGAAATTCATGCCTGTTAGTTTATTTACCTCTATGACTTTTGGAGGAATGTCTATCATTTTTTTTTAAAGAAGAAAGAAAGGAATAGTAGTAATAATTCCAAAGATACCCTGAAAACTCAAAATTCTCTGCAGAAATTACTTCTATGCAAGTTAGAATATTAACTACCAGGTATGATGGTCAAATAAAAAAATTACCAAACACAAACTCATGAATTCTCACATTTACTGAAGTATTTATCAAACACTACAATTCATAAATTTTCCATTCCAATTCTGACCTCTGTCTTATTGCAATCCTGTTCTGTTCTTCTGTCCTCTCCCTATCTGATAAGTTATCCAGCACTGTGTGCTTCATCTCTAACAAAAAAACCCACTCCATAAAATATAAGTTCCAAGGACAAAAGGAAGAAACATCACCAGCAGATGAGAAAGAAGCAAACATCTATCATCTGGATAAGAGGTATAGTCACAGTAAAAGTCAGTGCTAGATAATACAAATTTAGCAATCTGCAGCAGGATTTAGACAAAACAGATTGGCCATTCTGATCAAAACTTGAATCCAATAAAATTATCAGTTGCCACCTTCCTTTAGGTTAACTAAAAGTAATTTATCTAAAACTCTTTTAGCCTCAGTGATGAGAACTTGCCATGCATGGCTTATCTGAGTTTAAATATTTTTTAAAATATTTTTCCTGAATTAACTGCATGACTGAACAGAGAAACGACAAAGTCCTAAACATGACAAAATGTCTTGGGTGTTTCACTGGTACTCTTGGTCAGTTCTCTGAACATGAGCCTTGTTCTTAGACCAGACAAAAGTACACTAATCAGAAAAAGAACTTAATCCTTCCCATACTTGCTATTCCTTTTAAAGATGGCTTTTATTTATCTTGCTTTTACATTGAAGCTAAGCAGCACATCATTCCATCAAAAATATCAGTGGGAAAAAGAAAGAAGCACTATATATACCAAGAGTATAATAAAGTGGTTTAGAAATGAAAGCTGTATTTTGTCAGCTACTAATGAAGAACCATTCTTTTTTTTTCTCCTGCAGTAATTTTTTCATTATGGGCATAGGGCAAACATACAGTAGGTATAAAGTGAGGGAAAAAAAATTTTCCTTTACATGTAGTTTTAGAAGAGAACATTTAGCAAAAATAAACTTCACCAGAAGCAGGTCAAATTAACCCATGCAACTGTTTCATGCAAATATACTCTGGTAATTTTGCTAATGAATAACAAAAATAACTACTCCTATCGGCTACATACAAATAATTTAATGCTTTTCCGAGAAAGAATTGGAGCAGAAACTAAGTTCAAACCATAAATATTTTTAATAATCTAATTCCACCAGTGAGTATGTATGTGGAAAGGAAGGAGTTCAAAACAACAACAATTAATTCAGTGAAAACTATCGTTTTTTAATTGCACGCTAAAAACTGGTCAGAGAAACATCATGTTTACCTATAGATGTGATGTTGTGTGAGCTCCCATTTATTTCAAGGTGAAAATACTGGAAACGTTTGCATGTTTCATAGGAAGATGAAACTACAGACTGCGGCTCTGAGCTGGTTTCCTCCTCACCTACTGCACACTCACAGCAACTGCTGCCTATCTTCAACCCCAGCCTCCAAGTCCTGGCACGCTCCTGTGTTCCTGAGATTGTAGATCACAGAATCACGGAATGTTAGGGGTTGGAAGGGACCTCAGAAGGTCATCTAGGCCGACACCCCTGCCAGAACAGATAGGACTGGCAGCTGCAGGCTCCTGCGAGCTCCTTGCAAAGTACCAGCCTTTCCTCTCAGTTACGGACCTGCCAACAGCACACATTTCTATTATCCTTTAGAAATTGCTCCGATGCTCTTCTGTGTGAAAAGCCCACGTGCAAGTCCTGCCAGAGCAGGAACGGCTCCACCGGCCCCTCTGCCAGTGTTGCGGATACTGTGAAGGTACATTCAAACCCTGCTTGTGTTTTTTGTCTGCTTCTTCTTGTGTATAAAGCATGTAATTGTGCTGGTGAAAGAATCTGCAGAAAGCAGTAATGGTAAAAACAGTGGTTTGTTTTTTACAGTGAAATATCTTGTAATCTCTATTTCCTAAGTAAAAACAATCCCTCAAAATCTACGGATTTTTTTACTCCTTATCTAAACTGAACAAATCATTGAAAATGACACCTCAAGGAATAATTTTGTATTGTCAGAGATAATGGAGTTATTTTTATGATTTTAAACATGGGTAGTCACTCACGGCCTAATACATCAGCAGAAGAAATCTGGTTTCCATTACTTTTGGATAAATTCTTGTATGTTTTCCTTCAAAACAGCTTATAGAGAAAAAACAGACAAAGCGATGAGGAATACAAACTAATGACTAGAAGAGACTTCACAAGAGATCAGGTATTAGATTATATTATATGAAGGCTTCAGTATCCAGTCTCAGGGAAAAATGAGAATGTGGTTTGGCTGATTCCAGTGTGTAACATACGCCTGCTTAAAAACTGTCCAGTTCCTTATCTTGGTTTAACTTCTATTGCAAAAATGTATATCCCCTCTTGACCTTTCTCTGCTGGACTAGATGGACCTTTGGTCTAATCCCATAGAGCCATTTCTTGTGTTCTGTAGCATTACGGTCATCTGTGAATCCATTACTGAATCTCTGCAAATTAGGGCCTTTGAAAAATTTAGATGCGACTACAAAAATTTTGTCTATTAGTTACACGATACCAGACTGGAGGAATAACTTTACAGCCTTAAAAAAGCAATGGTGTTCTCTATTACTTCAAAAAGATGCAAAGACATCTTAATGCAGCTTTGTAAAAGAAAATGGGTATCTGATAAGCCACAGGAAGGGTTCAAATGAGTAATTACTATTGGTCATGACTGGACAATACCTGAAATACAAACAGTAAGCATTGTTCTAAAACTATTCCAGTTTAGGAAAATGTAATTAATTGCTGTATCCCACAGGAAAAAGTCACTTTTTTCTTCAGCAATTCCTGTAGAAAGGGCCAAGTACTTCTACATAGTTTTCACTACAAAGCTTTGATTTCAGTGTCCCCTATGGTAATCACACAGCACTTTCCTTCTGAGAAGGCAGGAAAATCGTTGCAGCTTTCTGGCAAGAAAACTTGAGGAGAGGATTTTTTTTGGAGGGTTTTTCAATACTTTTCCATATTCATTAGCATTTAAAATTCTTTGATGAGATCAATCCCATCATAGCTTACTGTAGTCTGTTTTCTTTGGGGTTTATTTTTTTGGTATTAAAATGATTTAGCACCAAAAATTTGCAAACTGCAATGAAATATACATTACACTTGCTCCCTATGGTCAAAGTAGGAAAGATAACCAAAAATATCTTTTCTCCCAAAGGAAAGAAATGGTCAAAAACAGAAATCCAAGCTCATTTTCAGTGGAAAATAGCCAAAATCAAATTGTGACTTGCTGAAAGAAGTGTTAGTTTTGAGTGTTCACCCAAGCTGCTATGCTTGCACTGGAAAATATTTAAAAGGGAAACAATTTCATTAATATATTGTGGCTTAGTTTTTTAAAATACTGGAAGGGATACAACCAGATTGCATTTGAAAACCTTAACTCACATGCCCTTTCTTATTAACACACAAACCATTTTGAAAGACTAATAGCTAATATACATAACGTGGAGATTACCTGCTATGCATATCCCCCTTGTCTGTAAAAATTACATTTTTCTGTTAAACTGTATGGCCAAGTGATAGAAAATTTACACTTTTAAAGCAACGATACCTTTTGAAATTAAACTAGTAAAATGAGGAAATTCTGAGTTAAAGACTGAAACTCAACTCTTACCCACCCAGCTGTGCCCCAATATTACAGCTTATATGGAATTCATTATCAGCTAGTGCTAAGCGACCTCAGCAATACTTAACATACAGTAGGGTATAACAAGGCAAGTTAAAGATGAAATTTCCTCTGAAGCGATATAACTTTCTCTGCTGTAGTGACAAAGTAAAATTAGTAAAATACTGGAACACTCTTGCTTTCTGCAATACAATTTATATGGAACAGCGCACTTCCCTCTGTAAAAAGCAAATCAAAAATGTAACACCATAACTTTAAGGAAAATTTGCTGTGTGTTGCAATGGTAGCTTGCCAATGTATTCAAGAGTCCACAGATAAATAACCACACTTTCAGCAGATTTTGTGTGACATTAATATTTATTCTAGGAAGTAAAGAGAAACCTTTGACACAGGGAATATACCCTATTAATTCACCACATGAAAATATTACAAAAATAAAGAAGTTGAGTTGTCACAAATCCAATGTAGTGGAAACATAGCAGCTATTTTCAGACTTAAATAGATTTATTTTTATTTTCCGGATAACTCTTGTTCTATTAATAGTTAATAACAAAAAATAATGCTAAAGAAAATTCAGGAGAATCTAGAATCCAGGTTGTACACTGTGGTCAGAAGAATAAATCTGAGCATCCAAAATGGTGAATCACCATTGCTGCAAAGCTGTCAGTATATTACTCTGTCACAGAACTAAAAAGCCCCACCCAAGGAGATTATTTTTCTTATTTGTAAACACATTCTAAAAACTACCAAATTCAAGTATTTTATGGCCCAGTTTTAAATACCAGAAAGTAAGACTTAATGCTGTAGAGGAAACACTTAGAGGCTCTTGACAACAACCGTGCAAGGCTGCAGCTTTATATCACAACACTCTCCCAGCTGAAAAAACTCACTAGTTACCCAGCATAGTGTGGAAAAAAGAGAGTAGGTGTTTTAGGAAAGACAGTTGCTTGAAAATTGGCATAAACTGGTGAAAATTAAACAGGAAGCTTTCTTTTTTTCCCCAAAGTCAACCTAACTACTCCATAAAGTAATGCACAAATCATTCATTATAATGAGTCATAACAATGATTTGTGATCTTCCAAGTTTTCATTTTATGCCCCTCTGTTTTTCCTTACAGACAGGAGGATAGACAAAGACTGGAAACTTTGGGTCATATGGATCACAGCACCACTGCTATGTCTGGAATTTTCTTATAAATATCCTATTGCTCTGAGGTTCATAGGCCTGACTGAAACAGCAGGGACGATCTCATTTGTACTTTTATAGTTGTAGAGGGATTTGCAAGAGTTAACGCAATTTTCCATAATATTTCTTACCGACTTCAGGAATAAAGGGAGAGTTCCCTTTTTAATCAGTATCTGAAACATTGTTAAGTCTAAAGAAAAACAGGTCTTCTTTCAGATTTAACAAGGCTTTTCCAAGTTTTGATAATTTCAAAAGGTACAAAGAAAGGCAACTTTGGAAAAAGAGAGAGGATTTCGGCAAAGCATTAGGCTAGCAGGCAGTACAGTAGTCTGGGGGATATACTACTCAGCAGATTTCACTGATTGTTTGCAGTCTTGTGCCTTTTAAAGATTGTTTTTCCAAAAAGAAATGGTAAATGATTCCTTTTGATTTAATGAAAATCAAAAGGAATCATTTACGTATCTTCATGTTCCGCCACAGTGACGTTTTACCTCAGACAACAATTTCACTAACCACCCGCTGAAAGCTAGTGGTGAAAGGAGTATAACTCCTTTCATTCTGTACAGTCACAGAAGTCTTTTAAAGGCATTTTGCTCACATTGTTCTCCAGGCAGGCAGACTACGCTAACAAGGCTGACCCAACCCAGCTATTGAGCCTGACAACTGAGAAACAGGCACAAGAAGACGCCGTTCTGATGCTGCCATACATTTGGATTTCTCAAGGACTACTGCTTTGTTTCCTTACCACGCTTAGTAGTCCTTCTTTGTACCCACTTAGTCAAGTCTTTATACTGCTACATGGACTCAGGGATAAAGCTAACTGAAATCCTGAATGTCTGCTGATAAATAAAAGGGGCTTGTTGAAAAAAAGACTGTTGGAAAAAGTGCTTCTGCATGCCCCTACAGAATTAATAGGTAATTACTATACATGTTATTATATCTAATGAGTAGGATTATGCCTTTCCTATTGCTATTTGTTGTCTAATGCCAAACTGAGTAAGAGTGCAGTAAATAAAACCCTAAGCGTGCAACATGTAGGAGTACAACAAAGGTGCCCACACTAAGGTATGAGAAGGAGTTACTGTACCTAAATGTTGCAGAGTACATTGGTATTACCCTTCTTAAAAATCTACAGCTTGTCTGACTTGTCGCCTGAACCCTCCCAAGAAAAAAGGTGACCTTAAAGGTTTGCTGAAAGGAATCTCCAGTTTCATTACATGTAGCCTTTTTTCTGTTCCAAGACTCTCTTGAAAATGCAAACAGCCATCCTGTCTACCAGCTAAGAGACTTATCACCTGCCAGTTTATTAGAGATCATTTATTAGAGGTCACAAGATGCCAGCTTGTCACTGGAACTCGTAGCAGAAACCACAGTCTCACAATCGACAAACACTGCTGCTTTTGTTGCAAGAAGTTTTCACTGTGAGCCTGTGGTCCAGGAAAAAAAGGCAAATAGGGAAAGTCAATCACAAGGGGATGACTGATGGATGTATAGGGAGAGAGCAAAATTATGAATATAGGTGGGAAAGAAAAGAGTGTGGTCCTGAAGAAACACTATATATTGAACAGATGGAAAACCTTGAGGCAGTCTTTGGCCAAAATATGAGCAATGTATCATTGCCTCTGCTCCTTCCTTGTCTTCTCTAATACCTATAACCAAGCACTGCAATTCTGCAAACTCCCCTTCTCTCTCTACTACTACATGGAAGGGATAGTGAGAATGTAAATATAAATGATATTTGAATTACTATAAAGTACTAATTTACAGTACCATACTGTAAGAAGTTATATATCCATCAGCTTTCACTAACAATAAAACAGCTTAAAAATACATTAGAAACCTATGTTTTAACTTTATATGAGAACTTTATATAAGACTGAATTCCAAGTAATATATATTACAAAAAGATATGTAGTTTTCAGAGGGTTCCTAGACTTACACCACATCTCACCTCTAATATGAAGTGGCATCTTTAACATCTTAAAATCTTTTTTAGGATCAAAGACACTATGCTCACTCTTCTAACATCAGCAATTGCAGTTTTCCTTCTCACCACTAGAGTATACGTCTGCACAAAAATAACTTTCCTAAAATACAAAGAAAAAATACAGCATGACCTGAGAAACTGATTTTCTTTTAAGGGCCATGTGAAGTGAGGAAGGTTCAATGTCACACAACACTGTCATAAATTATGTCTGAAGAATAAAGGAGATTATCAGAAGAGTAATGTATTTCCAGATCTGCTCATATAATGGCCTCTAAGTAGCAGCAAACGTCCCGCCCAGGGTCAGGACTGTACTGAGAAGCACCTGACCTGCTTCATTGCTTGTCTTTTGGTTTCCGTCCCAAGGGCTATGACTGTGTGGAGCTTCAATTAATATCTTGAAGAAGCTCTTCAACAATAGCCAATTGCAAACTTCCATTAACCATGACTTGCTACTTTCAGAAGTGGAAAAATTTTCTAGAAGATGAGCGCAAAAATATGCAAAAGACATGGATATATTGGATAAATATTGGCTAAAAGTGGGAAAATTCCTTACCTTGAATCTTGTCTAAATATAATAATACCTAGAACTGCTCATCTATCCAATAGATCAGGCTGTGCTTTCAGTGAGGAATCACATTCTAAAAAATGCAAAGGAGAGTCTGAATTGATCAATAATAAATCACTTTCACCTGTTATCTCCTTATCAGTGAGAACTTCTCATATGTAAGTAATCTCTTTCTGATAAAAGCCCAGCTGATTTACTCAGTTTTTACATAGCCGATTCAAGAAGCATTTTGCAAATCTATATCAAAAATCCATTTGTTTACCAGCAACAAGCCCTCATTAGACTTCTAGGAATTCTTACAAAAATAATCAGGGTGTGAAAACACCTACTAAGTTATTTCATATATAAACCTAGAAGCTCTAGAAAATACAGAGATGATCATTTGAATGATTTTATGGATGCATGCATACATATACACATTCCTTGTATTCCCTGTAATTACAGGGAATAGAATTTTCTGTATTATCAAAGAGAAAAAGGTTTTCAGGAAGAAACAAGGCACACATCACTAATTCATGCCTTCAAATTCCTTATTATGATTGCTATATACTTGCTTGCTTGTTAACTAAATATAAATCAATAGATTGACATATGCCACAGAGTTTAGACACCAATTTAACACCTCTGCATAATGTTAGAGTGGAAAATTATAAAATCACTTCAAATTTATTATTTCTAGAAAGAGTAGACAAAAGTCTTTGAAGATTAATTTCATGCTGTGGGTTAAATTTCACTCTCACGATAGGCCAACTATTGCCTGGGGCTCCATAGATAATGAACCTGCCAAGGGATTAGCAAGGAAACACTTGTGTTATTATAAATCGTGTACACTTCCCTTTCTAACCAACTTCATCCTTCATGACATTAACAAATTGCACTTTCTCTCCATGTTTCAATATAACGCAAGGCTGTGAATGACCCTTGACCAATAGTACAACAGATAAGATCTTCTCAAGGAATAATAGCTATTAAATTTGGTTGAAAGATCCAGACCTTCTGAAGTGAGAATGCAAGACAATTTATGTCAGATCTCTCCAAGACCCAGGGAAACACTTGTATGTAAAATTTGTCATAAGAATATCAGATGATCAGTCTAAAATGGCTTACAGAGAAATGTGCACAAAGGAATTAAGTGTAACACAGAAACAGAGGAAATTTTGGGGAGAATTAATCTACCACAAATAGTCTAAATCAACCCAACCAAAGATGTTAATCACTTGGCTCCACTGTAAACAATGGATTCACTACAGAGCTCAAACACGTAATTTATTGTGGGTATATTAGACTAGAAGTTCCAATAATGATTTTATGCCTCAGATCACTTAGAATATTTATGATGCAAACATAGATGTTTTCTGTACTTGATTCTTTCCTCAATCCTCTTCTTGAAAACTTCATACTTTTACCTGTAAAAACCAGCTCAG
This sequence comes from Apaloderma vittatum, assembly GCF_000703405.1. Lineage (NCBI taxonomy): Eukaryota > Metazoa > Chordata > Aves > Trogoniformes > Trogonidae > Apaloderma > Apaloderma vittatum. Next base: position 99,574 of record NW_009730271.1, read on the forward strand.
TTTCTAAACAGTCCATGCTGAGCTGTGCTGGCATGCACTGGAAGTGAAATTGCATAATATTACAATCTTAAAGTAGAAATCTCATGTCACAAAATAGATCCTTTATTTACACACTACCATATAAGCAAAAAGGCAAGAAAGAAATCCGAGCTCTGAACCTTCTTTTGCAGACCCAAATCAGCTCAGGACAGCATTCCCTGAATTTTAGACATGGTAGTATTACTGCTAATGTCTCCGGTAGGAAGAGAGACTCCTAAAAATGATACGGTTCTAGTAATGGAACTCACCCTTCTGCATCTTTCACGGCACTTGAGCAAAACCACAGAAAGTAATTTTTTGTACCCTGTTGCCTCCCCATCTCCTTTGAAGCCAAAGCCTTCTTTGAGACAAACCATCTCCAGGGTGCAGCATCACATCGGTTCTAATCACCACACACTAATCATCCACGTTAAAATACTCAGCGATTTATTCTTTGTGCTGGACAGTAAAACCCATGGACATTTTTTTCCTTTACTTCTCTTGCTGAACAGCCTGCGCATGACCCCTTGCTAATTAATGCTCCCCTAAACACTCTGAAGGAACACGACCCGACAGGTTGTCCCTGGATCCCAGAGCTGTGAGCTTACGATGTCGGAGAAGTGGCCAGTTTTGTCTCTTTGCTGATATTTATGCAAGCCAGTGAGCTCTGCTCTCCCTCACTGTGGTTACACACTGCTGCTCTTCCAGCCACCACGAGTCACGCTGAGCTATGCCAGATGACTCGGACCTACTCATGGCTGGTATTGTTCTCATATGACCCAAACCAGAAGAGGAATTTTGCCAGTATACTCTTGCAATACATCCATATAATTTTATTTACTGCCTACAGAAGGTAAGAATAGTATTTGCTGCACTTCTGTCTTAACTTTCTAAATAGACAGGAAATGATACAATTGTATTAGGAGGCAAACAAGGTAGGGTAATAAACATCTCATGTTTGAGAATTTGGCATTCTGACTCCCTGGCATCATGTAATACTAGGAGACTGCCCTCTTAACCTGTTCACACAGCTTCATAGAAGGACCAGACCTTTAGCCAAAATTAGTTTTAAGGAAGGATGAAACCTATTAAAATGACAACTGAGCATTCCCTTATACTAAAGGGGTACCTGGACAGTGTAATGAGTCCTATGGCCAGAGCCCTCCATACTTTTCCAGGTCTGGAGGTGCTACAGACTAGACTACTAGGATTCAGGTGGCCTTAGTACTGGGAAGACAGTTGAGTGTCACTAACATGTTACATTTTCCACTGGGATATAATTTGGTGAATAGTGTCAAAGCCAGTTTAGGAAGATCACTGCTTGTTGCCAGATTCTGTTTTGCTGATGCAAATATTTATGAGGCTATGCAGCAAAGAAAACCAAGCAGTCCGCACCTGAATTTCTGCTGTTAACCCAGGCTGCTTTGGTTTTCATGAAAAATCCAAAGTTGCTCTGAGGTGCATGCATTCACACCAGTTCACACCAAAATAACCCAGCTTTGCTTTAAATAATTACTTTCAATTTCCTGGTGCAGCTTGTTCTTTTTTATACCATAGGATCTGATCTCACAGATGCTATATTCAGCAGATATCTGAGAGACATACCATCACATGGTATGTGTCTCCCCATCTCCGCAGATACTAAACTTACAGCTGAAAGCGAAGCCTAAAGGGGTCAAAAGGAAATAGAGCAAGTAGAATGCTGTCCAGTGAAGTGGAAATGAACCAGAGAGGAGGAACCTGGGACAGGTTGTTAAAAAAGACAGAGAAGAGACACAGAAGGAGGAGATCTGGTGGAAAAGGGCAGCCACAAGTGTAAGCTGGACAGAAAAAAGAGACAGATTTTGGAGCTAGGAAATGAAGAGTGGGGAGAAATGGGAGGCCAGATACAGATGTAAATGAAATTATCTAGTCCGCACATCTCTGCAATGATTTGTGCACATGCTTTACGATATATTATTTAACAAAAACCTTTTCAACATGAAAATCATGTCCTTGGCCTGTCTGTGGCTTGTTTTTGGAAATGGCAGATTCATTCTGTGAAAATTCTTAGAAAAAAGTTTCAACTTTAAACATTTGCACTGAAATAAACATTTGCATTGAAATAAATTGTGCAACAAGAAGTTTATATTTTGAGATCCCATCCTCGTTAAGCCTACAGGATATATGATATTCTGCAATATTCTGCATTAAGAATAAGGATGTTGAAGTCAGTGTAAAATATCCAGAAGTTTTTAAATGTGGTCACATGGCCCATGTTACTGAACAGACCCATTATTATGGATTGTGCAACTTAACAGTTTCCCAAAAGGTAATAGTTTTAAATTTGGACATACTAAGTTTGCTTAGGTCATAACAATAGCCTGTATTTCTCAGTTGGTCATTACTTGAATAAAAAATCTTAAATGAAGTTGAAACAATTTTTTGCTACACTTCTAACCATAGAAAATATTCTACTTTGCATTAAAAAACTAAGATTCACATCTGTTGCATATTACTCGTTGCCTCTTTTCGCCCTTCCTTGAGGGGAACTTGTTTTGACAGCATTTCAAAGTCTACTTCTAGCTAATTCTTGATTCACAACAGAGTAATTACAAAAATAATGCAAATTTATTTCTGATTTAGAGATTTCTACTTTCTCTTCACTGACTATGAATTGTTACTCTTAGCATATAAAGAATTTAAAGAAAATCCTACCAACAAACAGAATAAGAGAAAGAAGAGATATACCTAATTGCCAAATATCACCTGCTTTTATTATCCCTATTTTTCGTAAAGAAAATCACAATTGGGTGGGATGGAGATGAACTATCTTCCTCATAAGAAGTCTGCCAAGTAATTGTCAGCTGGCCAAACTGATATTCTGAACCATTTTTTGCCTTTTATAGACTCAGAACTTTCTATTAATACATGGCACATAAGACGAGGTCAGGAAGGAAATGCTTTTTAGTGGAAAACCAGGTGGCAAAGATTCTCATTACCAGTATTTGATGTTACTCATCTCCCCTCTAACAGGCACTATAACGCAACAAACACTTTTAACTCTAAACATTTTACAATTTTATATAAACACTAAAACCTGAAACTAAAGGAAAACAGAATAGACTTAACATGTCAACTGCAAGTAATCAAAATTAATTATTTAATCCTCTGTGCTAGGTGGTAATAATAATTTACCTGGTGATCTTCTCTGTATCAGATTTTTTCAGATTTACAGCTAACCTAAACATTGAGAAGAGCGAGGCATCGCTTGACAAGCTGAATTAATGTGTCTATCAGCATTAAGCCCATGCTACACAGCGACATCTCTCCAGTGGCTAAACTGCCTCTGAGACTAATGTGTCTTCACTTATTACTTCACTCCTCTTTGGCTGAGCTCTGAAATGCCAAGGGATACAAATGATCTTGTCTTCAAAATAATTTAAAGCCTGCTGTAATACAGAATGGAAAACACAGAGAGCAAGGTCTTGTCAAAATGCAAAATCAACAGAGAGTGTCAGGAGGCAGAGCTTGCTGTCTGTAACGTGATCCTTCCACACACCATAATCTCCATTTTATTTTGCCTAATGAGGCAGGAGTTAAAACAGTTGACCTGATCAAATTCAGATGGCAGCCCTGAAGGATGAGCCCCCTGCTGCACTCTTGTCCCGACACCCTTTGTTACCTCCAAGTGAGCTGAGACCAGGCTGTGAACCATGTAAATAGGAGGTTTCCAGGTTAATGAAAAGCTGCAACACCCTTCTAAATCGGGACAGAAGGTTATGCTTTTCTAATCCAAAGAAAGTTTCATGAACCTCAGTAATAAAGTTTAATGAATGCTGGTCATTTTGAACCTTGCAAATGGAGACTGGACAAAGTATAATAGTTTCCTTTAAAAAAAATCCTTATTCTATAACCACTGCTCAGCACATATTATTAGAATAACATGAATTTGTTTTCTTATGACAAATTCAAATATATCAATTAAAAAAGGATGTCTTGGGAAAAGGTAGTTAATGGTTCTTATGAACTGATGTTTTTATTAGGTGATGGCATGTTTGCTGTTTCATTTCATTACTTATCTGCCAAGGAGTTTCTTTCAACACCAAATCAGAATCTACATGCTACAATCATGTAACACATTCAACTTTAGTCCATGTGCTCCAGTTGCTGACACAGATAAATCTTTAAAACATAAAAATCATCTACATTATCTGCCAGCATGTAGCAATTTGCAGTATTTTACAGAAAGGAAATAAATATTGGATTCACCAACTATACTTCTACCTGTCACTTAAAAGACAAGACTTTGTTGGATAGTATGTCTATGGTGTCTACAGAGAGATATGGAGAGACAGTGTGTGTTAACTTGGCCTCAGCGAGTGCACAGCTTCTTGGGTGTGCAGGGAGGGGCTCAAACATGCTCACAAAAGATCACACAGATAAAACGAGGTCGATAAGATATATGTAAAAGAGTGTGCTTCTGGAGTTTCATTAATAAATGTTAATACATTTCCTAGATTGGGATATCTGATTTTTTTTTTAACATGAAATGTTCCAAAAATGCACGTTAACACAGAGAGAACATATTAAACTCGACAGCAAAATATTGATGGCTGCAAAGCCTGATTTATGCTTGGCTTGTGCATTTACATTTGTCTTTTGCATTTAAATCATTTTAATTCTACTGAAAATTTCTATTAATTTAATTTATCTGTCAAAGAAAAGTGTGACAGATTTCACAGTTGTCATGCTTTAGGCTTATCTCCTGGGTGGCTATTCATTTGTTACTTAGTATACATTCCCATTTTGTGTTCAGATTTCACTGCACTGTCTTTTTAGTCCCTTTTTCCTTTCCTCAATTAAGCATTTGTGACACCCCTTTTCATACATTCCAGTAATCAATTCCGAAGCCATTCATCAGGATTTCAGAAGCCTCTCTTGAAAAATTAGATACATGTGCTCAGTATAAATGGGAATGCAATGATTTATGACACGGGTCATTCTGAAAACCCATGAGTTCTTCTCCAGTGACATGCCAGAAATCACAACTTTTACTACAGGGCTGTGATCTGCTTATTATACAGCTTATGGGTGGTGCACCACATCTAATTAATTTTTAATGTGTTACATTTTTTCTGGTTGATTTTTAAAAATAAGATTTACAGTTGTTTAGAGTTTGACAAGAATAGTAAACTACTAGTTTAGCTAATACATTTTAAAACAGACTGATTAAACTCTCAGCCTGTTTGCACTCAGTGTTCAAGCTATGAAGGCAGTATTGTTTTAATTGCAACTACAGCAGTCAGCAGTTTTGTAAATCACGTGTTACGCATCCCTGTGGTGAAAAAAATCACGGATGCTAAATCTGACCAACATGGAAGAAATTAAATTCCTAGGTTCTTTTCATTTAGCAATCACAACAGAAAAAGGGTCTTTCCAGAAGTCCATGATCTCAGTTACCTGTGCAAGGAAGGGATGAGAACGTTTTTGAAACATCGAGCTCACAAAGCCTTGTCATTGCCTCTGCTGGAAAGGTACTTAATCAGCTCCTTCTCATTGCCAATATAAGAGCAACAAAGCAACTCTGTCACACACAGAACACAAAGCAAATGAGGTCTTTCATGGGGCTCACCACAGCTACCAAGGCAGTGAAGTCATCTACTGCTTTGGTATTGGCACTAGTTAAGGGTAAGCTTATAGAAATTGCAGTATAGATGCAGATATGGTTTTATTAAGAAAATAAGAGAGCTTTAGTCTTCAATTAATGTTACTTCACATAGCACACGATTCTGGTTGCGTGACACAGCAACACCCACGTGGATACATGCCACAACTCTGCAGGCAGAAGGCATCTGTGTCACCACGAATGTGGGAACTAAGTTGTGCCTAGCAGGGCTAGCACAGACAGCTCAGTGTCACTGAAGGGCTCTGCCTTTAGACTGAGTCAGAATCTGGCCAAAACTCTTCTAATTTTTTACAGCCTGTTGGAATTAGACCTGTGCTAAAGCAGAACCCTTGCATACCTTTTAAGTACTGAAGTATTATTAATCTTATTTACCTTCAGTCATCTTTGATTCAAGGGTTGAGTTTTAAATCAGTTGTCTAGGTTCCAATCAGCCAATTAGTGCAGACACATGCATCTCCAAAGTCCAGTTCATCCCATCTGTAGACGGATATCAAGGACTGATGGAATTACATGTCCTGCATAATTGTTCCTCTCTTTCCTTTGACTATAGACGGAGTCGTCTACCTTTGATCTACTGCCAAGGACCTAGCAAGTGCCACAAGGTCTGTTTTCTTGGGTGGCGGTTTGGGTTTTGATCAATAGCAGAGATATTTCACATCACATCCACCTTTCCATAGTAGAGAGCAGGTCACTTAAACTTGCCAGCAAACAATTACTAATTGCCCCCAGACTCCCACAATCATATCCTCAGGGCATGGCATCACTGCAGGTGTCCCAGCATTTTGTGGAGATCACCACAAGAGCAGAAATGGTGAAATTTAGATAAGTAGTCCATATTGGTCTCTCTTTTTCAACAAAACTGCAGTGCCTGGGGTAGGTTGTGGTCTTTGGATATGTGATGTAATCCAGGCTCCTCAGGATGCCAAGGAAAGGGACAGAAGGTCTAGGATAGGGGAAAAGTGTAGGAGAAAGTTCAAAGCTGGCAGAGTCAGTACCTCAATGGCTTGAGCACCCACAAACATGTGTATGAACAGCCAGTTAAAATAAAACCAGATTTGATATATGATGACAGGACTTGTCCAGAATCTAAAAGACTGTGGAAAAGAGAGATAAAATAACAGAATGATTACTGAAAAATGCAACAGAATTTTTCACCAATGTGTATTTTACTTAATCCCAGAAGAGAACCTAGGAAAAATAAAATTACTGAAATCTAGTTCACTAAAAACTGAAAACAACAATGATCCTTTGATTAAAAACTGGTGTCAGAAGCACCCAGATGCTAGTTTTTTCTCAATTTTGTCGGTCCACTCTGCAGATGGCTTGGCCTCTTTGTGTTTTGCCTCCGACCATCCCACCCCCTCGCTTCGCACCATTCCCCTGTTCAGAGCTGAGCTGGGTTCACATGCAAAACCTCACTGCTCTGCACTCCTGGTGTCTCTCTCCTTATAAATATCTTGGTAGAGGCTCAGGAAGGTCTTCAGGTCCCACAGAAGAAATCTGCAATGAGATTGTGCTAAAATAAAGGGCGAATCCAAGCAGCAGAAGAAGTAGGACTCTAAGATGGCAGGGAAGAAGGGGTTGTGCTGTAGAAGACCCAAAGAGACTGCAATTTTGCAATAGTCTTCACTTGAAGGTCAGAAAACTTAGTTCTACATGGAAAATATATTTTTTAAAAAAAGTCATATTTTTTACTCTAGTAGCTCTTTGTTTAATCTTAGATTAAGACAATAGGATTCATCAGCTGAATAATGAAGATCGCTTGCAGGGGAGAAATACAAACATAGTATTAGATTTCACATGAATGCAAACACCTTATTTGCTGGCAGATCAGACCAGAGAACAGTTAAAACAAAAACTATATGAAACAGGAGTCAGGATTTAAATTGCTAAGTTTTCCAAAGATAAATATCAATAATATCTTAAAGTAATTTTGATTTCAGAAAGTTCTTACATTTAATATAGAAATTTAAAAAATGTTCATAGGATGAGTTTACATAACTAGACATCAGGTTTTATCTAGATTATGTCTTATTTCTGTTTCCAACTTTAATCACTATTTTATCTATGAAATATAAATCAGTGCTTCTTTGAGCAGAAGAATGTATTAGATTGGTTGTTAGAAACATCTTTTCAAATCTTGTCTCCCCCAAGCTTGAATTATGTAAGCACAACTACGTTCAGACTTCTAGCTACAGTCTTAAACTCTGCTGTCAGGAACACTGGGTTTGCATTCAAATCAAAGGAACAGCAGAAGTCAGAAGGTCCCTGAAGTCAAAATCTTTTCTAAACTAGTCAGGAGAGAATTTACCAGACAACAATGACAACTCTGCATCATATGTTGTTTCGTGTACAGCGCACAGAGCTCTGTCATCTCTGCTTCACTTATATCCCTCTCATCTGGGCAAATGATTGCTCCTTCAGCAATATTTCTAGCTATATTACCTGCTAGATGATTCTGATAAAATGCTAAGGACAGACTTATTTCAAAAGAAAAGCTCCCAGAATTAGCTCAAGAACCCTGTGGGAGTATTGCCCACAATTCAATTTGCGTTTTAAGACTCTTACTCTTCTGGTTCTGGTTAAGTTTAGCTAGCTGTACAAGGAAGAGTGATTCGGAAAAATAAAAATTCAATCCAGAAGAAGCATTTACTCAAAACTGCCATGCACATGCCTTTTCAGCACAGCTGATCCCAGCTCTTTAAGTGGTCTTTAATCACTGAATGTTTAAACTCTTTCAATGTTTCCTCCATAGAGTTAACCAGCAGTTTTGCACAAAAATGAGGGAAGGAAGAAATGTAGTCTTGTACTACATTCATCTAATAACTTATCACAGGATAAAACCTTATTAAAGGTTTTAAAAAACTGAAAGCGTATTAAAGATATGTCTAACAACAACATCAGAGATAAAGATCAGAAATAGCAGAGCTTAGTTTAAAACCTCACAGGAAATACGTTGAGGAGTTGGAATGTACAACGATTGATTGTTTATTAAAACATTAACCTGTCTAAGGCTACTGTGAAAAGCGATCAACAGCGTAAGTAGCTGCCCTAGCTGAAAGACTGGAGGAAAAAACAACTACCCATACTCAAATTTTTACAAAACTCTATGATTAACAAATTTTTAGTATGTCAGCTGTTACATCCATTTTATTCTTGTCATTGCTTTGACTTTATATTCCTTATCTAAAATATATTGCATGCACTCTCTGAGTACAGTATTTTCTGCATCTCTACCAAAAAATCATGCTTTGCAGTGGGAATAAAAATACAGAATACCCAGCCCTAAACACAGATAAGAACCACAGAATTGTTGAGGCTAGAAAAGACCTCAGAGGTCATCAAGTCCAGCCTATGTCCCAGCACCACCACATCAGCTAGATCATGGCAGTAAGTGCCACACCCAGCCTCTCCTTAAACACCTCCAGGGATGGTGACTCCACCACTTCCCTGGGCAGTGCATCCCAGTGCCTGAGCACCCTCTCCCTGAGAAAGTGCTTCGTGAGATCCAACCCAAACCTTCCCTGACACAGTTTCAGCCCGTGCCCTCTCATCCTGTCACTGGTTGTCCGGGAGAAGAGCTCAACCCCCACCTGACTGCACCCTCCCTTCAGGCAGTTGTAGAGAGTGATAAGGTCCCCCCTGAGTCTCCTCTTCTCCAGGCTAAACACCCCCAGCTCCCTCAGCCTCTCCTCACAGGACTTTCCCTCCAGTCCCTTCCCCAGCCTCGTTGCTCTCCTCTGGACCCGCTCCAGCACCTCAAGGTCTTTCTTGCAGTGAGGGGCCCAGACCTGCACACAGGGCTCGAGGGGAGGCCTCACCAGAAGAGGCAACATTTAGAAAACTTTCACTACTGATACATGATTGTCTGTTCTCATCGTTTCAGAAATAACCCCAAACTGCTCAGAAAGAATTTCTATCAGCACAAGAGTTGAACGCTACATGTAAGTCTAACACGCAGTCTGATAAGGCAGATGGACTCCTTGCTGCTCTTAATCATGGTGTTTTTCACCATGAAAAGAAAGGGGAAAGTGTTATTGTTAGGATAAACACTGACCATTACTAATGACCATGAAGCATCTCAAGTTAAAGCCCACATGGGTCTGCTGACCTGAGCACTATGAAAGCATGTCAGACTTGGGCTTCAGAATCTACCACAAGAGGTGAAAGGATCTCCAGTGCAGTAGCCACATATTTCATAGATTCATGCAAAAATTCTTGATCCTCAGATGGGACAGTGAACATTTGAACACAGAGTGTACGGAAGGAGATTATTCTTTCGACACTTGTCAAGAAATGAACAGAGATATGAAATAGTGCGAAGAACAGGAGCCTTCCTGTTTGAAGGGAGTAGATACCATGCTGAAACAGACATATACCATAGTCAATGTCTGTGGTCACTAGGTCAGACTCAGCAACCTGAGGAGAAATGGGATCTTTTAAGAATAAGACTGATTCATTTTTTTATTTTTTATTTTTTAAAGTGCAACTAAAATGAGATCCAGTGGAAAACTTTAAGAATAATACTAGTTTGGAATGACATTCTTGAGGGCAACAGCTGAAGGGCTCGACTTCTGACACTTGAACATCTTACATACGTGCCACACCGAGTGGAACACAGGAATACATCACTGACAGTGCTAAGATATAACAATATTCTGTATCTTGAACGTACATGATTCTGCACCTGCAGCATAGACATACATATGGCAATCATTTTAAGAATAGATCTATTTGACACAGAAATGTGAGGGTTATTTTTTTTTTATTCCAGTGAGGAGCAAAAATGTGACCTTGCATCTTGTTATTCTGATTAAGGGGAGTTGTCGTTGAGGGAGAAATAAGAGGCAGGATATTAGTGACTACAATACTTGCAATAGGATTTGACAGAGACACATTAAAGTTCTCACCTCGTTGCACCAGAGTCTATACTTGAATCATGTGCACCTATGACCATGCTGGAGGAATGTCTTAATCAGAGTTCATACTTTTAGTCTTGCCTGAGGTTTGAATAAGGAATTACGCCATAGAGACTCAGAGGTCAAGGCACCTGTAGGTTTTAGGAAGGTCAAGTCCATGTCTGACTTCCGATTCAGGAAAGGTGGAATTTGAACTGGTTCTTTCACTTCTTAGCTATGTGCTATTACGATGAGCTCATTGTCTATTCCAGGTCAGAGTTTACTCTGGCAATTCTAAATTAAAATTAAGAATTTATAACGTAACTTCCTCACAGACATTAAAATGTATAA
>NW_009730272.1:0-20916 GCF_000703405.1 Apaloderma vittatum
GGAGGGGAGGGAGGCAGGGGAGTGTTTGGGGTTTTGTTGTTGGGTTTTTTTAACCAAAACAAACATACACGATGCAGCTGGATGATGGACCCCAACCGAAAGAAGTGAGCGCCCAAAATGTATTGCTTCAAGCTGAAGCCTGAAAGTCTGAAACGTCCCAGGAGCACCAGTGGGTTTGGATGCTTTGCCGGCAGTGGGATGTTGCAGTGGGATGCAGGAGCACCGCTCCCTTTCTCACAGAATCACAGAATGTTGGGAGTTGGAAGGGACCTCAAAAGATCATCTAGTCCAACCCCCTGCCAGAGCAGGATCACCTACAGCAGGTCACACAGGAACGTGTCCAGGGGGATTTGAATATCTTCAGAGAAGGAGACTCCACACCCTCCCTGGGCAGCCTGGGCCAGGGCTCTGGCACCCGCACAGTGACAAAGTCTTTTCTAATATTTTTGTGGAACCTCCTGTGTTCCAGCTTGTACCCATTGCCCCTTGTCCTGTCATTGGATGCCACTGAGAAGCACCTGGCTCTGTCCTCCTGACACTCCCCCTTGATGTATTTATAAACATTTATGAATTCACCCCTCAGCTTCCTTTTCTCCAAGCTAAAGAGACCCAGCTCCTTCAACCTCTCTTCGTAAAGGAGATGTTCCATCCCTCCATCATCTTTGTGGCTCTATGCTGGACTCTCTCCAGCAGTTCCCTCTCTCTCTTGAGCTGAGGGGCCCAGAACTGGACACAGGGCCTAACAATCATAGAATCACAGAATTGTAGAATCACAGAACAGTTTGAAAAGGAGATTGGAAACCATCTAGTTCCAACCCTGCTGCCATGGACAGAGACACCTCCCACTAGACCAGGTTGCTCAAAGCCTGGCTTAAGAAGGGAGCATGCTGGTTCATGGTAAAGCTCAGAGGCCTTTTTTTTTTTTTTTTCCCCCAGAACATTGGAAGATTAGCCAGCTTTCAGTTCAAACCTGGTAGAAACAGCTAATGCAGAGGTTTATGCTTCAAACCATTTGCTCATTACTTGCAGAGGAAGGCTTAAACACATCATTCACTATTTTAGAGGAAGAGGATGAGGGAGGACTTAGTTCTTCTCCTGTCTCCACCCCTTTGCTGTGTTGAACATAGTGTTTACAGAGGTTTTCAACAGACGCTAAACAAATCAGGTACTCAAAATCCACTGAAAACTCTCATATGTCACAACTTAGTTTTCAAAGCTTTCTGCCTGGATAACTGCACAGAGTGCCCTTTAAAATAAACGTTTTGTTCAGTGTGTGAGAAATTCTCAGCTTGGAACCATAGCCCTTGTAATGTCATTTTTATAGCCAGATTTCTACTCACCTGATTTGGTAGCTGTGGTACCTGTAGTCTAGAGCCTGTTTAGGAGCTCCCTGGAATCCTAAAGCTCATGCTGTTACGGTCCTTCCTATTGCTTTGCATGACAAAAATAACAGACAAGTCTATTCAGGAATGCAGTAAAATGCAGACAGACTTTTTCAAGGTAGCATCTTCAATACCGATGGAAAATAGGAGAAGAAAGAGGGGAAACACGCTGGGGCTTTAAAAAATCTGGGAAGCAGAACACACAGCCTGGACAAGCTCTAAATATGGTTGAGGAAAAGCAGACAAAAGTAGGCTTGGTCCTGAAACCAAGAGCATGGTTTGTGTTCTTTCTTTGTACATAAGCAAAATTGCATCCATACTACCTGTCTCCGTCAGCTTTTTTTCAGTTGCAGAAGCCACCTGCAAGAGTCACATTTGCCAAGACACTATTTTCACTTAAGACTTTCCTGCACTTGAGGGTTAATTGAGATCAAAATTATCGTTGCTGTTCTTGAGTAGCATTTCACTCAGGAAAAACTGTCAGTGGGTTTGATCTAGAACACAACCACGGGTACAAAAGATTTTAATTGCATCCATTTAAACAAGGGGTAAATCCTAACTTAATTGCCAGAAAACACTCTGCTTCATGTCTGTATTTCAAATATGGATACAAATGTCAAAGATATGTCTAGAAATGATACAAGACTGTAAATAATCTCTTCCACATTTGGTGGAAGAGACACTTTCTGTCACAAGTTTTGATGAGGCAAATATAGAAAGAAAATAGATACATATGGTTTAGGCTATTTTCTTGTCAGAGTCCTTTAACTGGAAGTTGGCACATACCTATTAGTGATAACTGACAATATGAATCAATACCATTTTTTAAGCACTGACAGAATCAAACTGCATCTCTGTGGAATTCAAACAGAGTCCTGGGAAATTAAAAAAAAAAAGAAAAAAAGAAAGCAATTAGATACCTTTCTAAACTGTCACATAGGCGACCTTGGGAATGCATATATTTACCATAAGCCGGAGCTTACCTTTTCATTATTTAAATTTCTAAGTGATTGACTCAAGCCCTGTCAAAATAAATCTCTCATAAAGGAAAAGGCAAACAGTGAGTGGGTTTAAAAAGCTCATTTTAAGCAATCTAACGTCTCACACAGGCCAAAGCCACTGTTAAATGTGCAGTCTTGCTGTTGTAACTGCACCTGCAACAGAAGTTTTGCAGGGACAAATGTACCAGGCAGACGAGGTAACTAATATCAGCATAAGCTGTCTAAACAGAAGTGTGCAGTAGGCTCTGGCAGAAAAATCAGAGGGATTAGTAACAGTGCTGTTCTGTCTTTTTTTTTTTTTATAATTAGCATATTGTACAAGCTGTGAAAGTGGAGTGGTCAGCTGGGCAAAGTTACACTGTGCAACGCATCCACACTCCTAAATGGAGTTTCTGTGTAGTCACAGTTGAAAAGTGGAGGCCCACTGTTTTTCATAGTTTTCTGATATTCAGTATACAGAAAAAAAAAAAAAAAGAAGGGAAAAAAAGTGCCATTCTAGGCCTAACACAGCATTGCTTTCATAAAAGTTATGAAGCTGCTGTTGCCTCCAACATCCTGAACTTCAGTTGCTGGTCCTACAGTGGAGTCAGTTTTCATCAACCTGGCAATAGGGATCAGATTTGATTCTCTGATTATTTAAGAATCCAGAAGTCCAAGATAATATTTGATTCCTTGATTTTGTTTTCGGATGCTAATATAACAGAAGCAAGCTGGAAATATCCTTCCTCCACAAGCTGAGAAAGACTATGCAATCAATAAAGACCAGTTTATCTGGAAGGCTGACAGGCATTCTTTTAAAAACAAATGCCTTAGCTGAATGATGACAGCAAATCCACGGTGAGGATCAGTAAATTACAAAGGAGCTGAATTTGGGTAACGTGGGAACAGCTTCATTAGTCACGCTTTGATAGATTCCAGTGTTTTGGCAGTCACTGTTGCGGATGATGAAAAAAAGAACTTTAAGGCGCTTTTCATGACTGCAACATAGCATCATACCATCTCAAACAGTGATGTAGAACTTTTGCTTCACACAATAACTTAACTGATTCTGGGAGCAAATAACGCTGCCAATACGAGGCTGTTGGTGCCCACAGAAAGCCAGGAAATATTATATTGGTGCTTTTTGATGAGGCTGTGTCGCAGGTTAGGGCTGGGCCAGCCACAAAACGTGGACAGATAGAAGGAAAAATCACTGAACAAAGCTGGTTCTGTCTAACTCAATCCAGGACAGGCTGCACAACTGTTGTGACAGTGCCTCTGTCCGAATCCTTCCTCCCATTGCTCTTTGGCCTTTGGAAATACAGGGCTGGAAGGAAACAATTTTGAGCTCAGAGGCGTTGACGGCATTGAAGCTGCCTTCAAAGGCCTTCAGGCACCTTGCAGAATAGGAAACAGCACGTTGCTTTCTGGGGTTTGTATCCCAGCTTGGCCTCACCCCTCTGTGGAATACGAAGAAAATGACCTGGTGGGACCTTCAGCCCCCACTTTGATGTGGAGGCTCCCAGCACAGCACACAAGCAGAGCAGGAGCCTTGCAACTCAGCCAACGTGATACGAGCAGAAGGCAGCAGTTCTGTCCCCCACGAAGGAGAGCCAGCGCACTCAGGCTGTGGGAAAGCAAATGGTCTGCATTTCATTTCTTCCTCTGGAGAGCCAAACTCTCATCACCCGCTTCTGCAATGCACACCCTAGTAATGGGGCAAAGCGGACGGCAGGGTGTTCTGTGGCTGCTTCCAAAGGCTGCTCTACTTTGCACAAAACACTGAAGCCACCCAAGCAGAGGTGGTTGGTCTCAGATCTCCGAGGAAAATGCTTTTACCACTGGCTGTGTCTCTCATTCCCTCTGGCTCAGCAAGTGGTGAGACCCTCTGGGGTTGTTTACATGCCTGCTGCAGAAATATGGGTGGCATGGGAAAGTTCGCTGGTGGGAACTTGGGCAGGGCTTTAGCAAGGTTTGAAGGACCTCAGGACTGCTGACATTTCGTTTTTTCCCCAGGGGAAGTGAAGATATTGAAGTGCCCAATTCCCATGAATTTCAAACATTTGAATGTTGTTAGCAATCCAGGCCTCTGCTGCTGGGCTTTGTCCTTATCACCTCTTCTGTTGGAGTTGGGAATTCATTGGAAGAGAGCCTGCTCCTAAGCACATGTGAAGGTTGTGCTTAGCACTGCAGGACCTGCTGGTGTTGTACAGATATGCCAAAACGGTCAGCTTTCCTTGAGAACAAACTCCAATGGGCAGTTGGTATTTTTTTACAAAAAAAAAAAAAAAAGTAATAATTTTTTGAGCTATCCAAGAATTCCAGAGGGATCTGAGTGGGGAGAAGGTGCTGAAAGTGTGAAAAATAGCTTTGTAAAACAGCCAGATGATTCAGCTATGCAGTGAAACAGCATAATGTGTCTCAGATGAAGATCAGACATGGCTTTCTTTACAAACAATAACATTTTTAGATCATTAGCTGCATGAAATTGCCTTACAAGCCCTAATTTCAGGCCAATCTACCTTCAAGATGCAGGGAAAAAAAAACAAAAAAAAGGAAAAAAAAAAGCGCGTTCATCCCAGAATGATGCTTCTCTTTTTGAGAAGCAGCATGAAAAGAAATGCACAGAGAAGATTATTTACAGTTCAAGCAAGCAAGGCATAGCTATGGTTAAAATCTGACGTAAGAGAAAAAAATATGCTTGATTTGGTCCAGACATAGCCAAGTTGCTAAACCTAGTGCTGTAACAATATGCTAATCTTTGGGCACTGACAGCAATTTCATTGCCTGTTACCACCAGAAAGACCAAAGTCTGCAGGAGCTAAAATATCTGGGGATTTATGCACGAGTCTATACTTCCGCGTGAAAGCAAAGACAGATTTCCCAGGACACTCTCCGCAAAGACAACCATTTGCTTTGCTAAGCATGCATCTGGCAGAACCGTGGTTCCGCGCTGAACACACCTGTGAAGTAGTTGAGGTTTCTCACGTCGAGTATTCAGCCAGCTTTTAAGCTCATCAGCATCTGACTCCATCTCCAACCCATCGTGTGGCGGGGGCCGCTCCAGCTGTAACCCTGTCCTCCTGGTAGCGGTAGTCGTAGGTTCAATCCTGCTGTGACTTGGGGATGCCAAAGGCAACCTCGGGTCTCACTGTCTCGGCCGCTCAGCTTTACACGCTCTCCCAGCAGCAGGTTCTGTGCAGGCAGATCCAGGGAAGTACTTGTGGAGAAAACTACTTCCAGAGAAGTGGGTTTGCAGAAGGGAAAGACCAAAGCTATTTCCCAGCTTGTTTGAAGGAAATGCAAATCTATATAGAGCAAGTGTCAATGCTCCCTTCCACTCATCTATATTTTGTGGTATACATGTAAGTGCAGAACTACCCCTATTTAAGTGCAGAAGCCAGCCTCCCCTTTCAGCAAGGAACAGGACAAGTAAGCGTGGCTCTGGTTGGTGCTTCTCTCTTCAGGCTTTGCAGATGATGGACAATTGCCGAGAAAATATTCTGTATTATTGCAATAAGCCAAACAGAAAACAGACTAGCAGGCACAAAGAAAAAAAACGTTAAGGCATAAATGAGGCCACTCAGAAAAATTAAAATAATAATTAGCAACATCCTTGTGGGAACTGGAGCAGAGGAAGAACTAGCCTTGTTAGTGGCTATGGAGTACTCTTCCCTCCTGGTATGAACTAAAACAGAACCAGTTCTGGGAAGGGAAAGCGTAACGCTTTGGATAGCCCAGGGTTTCTGAACATCCATCTAATTGTTTTTGTCTTTGAACTACAAGTACAAGACTAAATACAAATTAGTTCCCAGCTCTGTCTAGGTTTGGACATAAGGGTGAAGATCCATGTGGAAAGGGGAACCAGGCACCCCTTTTTCTGCATCTGGCAATAACACCACAATCTTCACAGTGCAGCTGTCTGGAAAACTCCAGACACCCAAAGAGCAGTTTGCATTACAGTGTGCCTTAAGGAAACAAGGGTTTCTTTAATGGTAAACAAAGCCATGAAATTCTTAACAAGGAAGCATCTGCCTTGATACTGAATACTTTTCGTAGAATATAGAATGTTGGGGGTTGGAAGGGACCTCCAGAGATCCCCCAGTGCAACCCCCTGCCAGAGCAGGGTCACCCAGGGCAGCCCCACAGGAACGCGTCCAGGCGGGTTGGAAAGTCTCCAGAGCAGGAGACTCCACACCCTCCCTGGGCAGCCTGGGCCAGGGCTCCGGCACCTGCACAGTAAAGTTTCTCCTCGTGTTGAAGTGAAACTTCCTACGTTCCAACTTAAATCAATTATTTCTTGTTCTGTTGCTGGGCGCCACTGAAAAGAGATTGTCCCTTTCCTCTTGACATAGAATCATAGAACAACTCAGACTGGAAAAGACCCCTGAGATCATCGAGTCCAACCATTAACCCTACACTACAAGCTCACCCCTAAACCCCATCACCCAACACCCCATCTAAGCGACACTTGAACACATCCAGGGATGGCGACCCAACCCCCTCCCCAGGCAGTCTGTGCCAGGATCTGACCACCCTTTTCATGAAGAATTTCTTCCTAATGTCCAGCCTAAACCTGCCCTGTTGCAACTTGCAACCCTTCCCCCTGGTTCTGTCCCTAATTCCCTGTGAGAAGAGACCAGCACCAACCTCTCTACAATGTCCTTTCAAATAACTGTAGAGCATGATGAGATCCCCCCTCAGCCTCCTCTTCGTCAAACTGAACAGACCCAGCTCCCTGAATGGCTCCTCATAAGGTCTGTTCTCCAGCCCCTTCACCAGCTTTGTTGCCCTCCTCTGCCCTCGCTCCAACACCTCGATATCTCTCCTATACTGAGGTGACCAGAACTGAACACAATACTCAAGGTGCGGCCTCACCAGTGCTGAGTACAGAGTACATCAGGAAGGCTTAACCATCACCATCTACATCTTCAAAATTACCAAGCTTTCTAGCTACTAAAATCTGCTCTAAGAAGCTCTGAGGTTTGCACTGCTGGGAGACCACGCGCTCTGAGCCTCCATACTCCAGAAGCATCCCCGACAGGGTGTTTCATTTTTGCCGAGTTCCCAGATTACGACACAGCAGTCTCGACCATGGCTGATGTGAAGTCTTGCAGAAAGAAGGTGTTTATTTGAAATGCTCTGAGAGGGCTTGCCCCAAGAGGCTAGACTGAATCCCCTGCTGGTGAAGGGACAGATTCTGGCTCAGCAGAGAGTCTGTTTGTGATGTAACTCTTTTCTCCAGAAAAACCCCTTAGGGCACAGCCTGACTTTCAGGAATTCCAACAGGTGTCCTGCTGGAATATTCCTGTTTTATTTATTCCAGGTATATTCCTCATTTAGCCATTTTCTCCCTGAGCCATGAGCATCACATCTTTGCCAGCAGCACTGGAGAAGGAATAAAATCCCGTTCCACATACCTCTTGCCCCTGAGTAGCTTACCAAGAGTTGGGAATTCCAAGCACTAAAGCATCTTGGACCATTTCCCTTGAGTTCTGTTGCCTTTCAGAACATCTGTTCCACAGCTTTGGCACCACTGGCACTGGTTTGGCAGCTATTGTTCTGCTCCCAAACCACAGGCTGGAGAGCCAGGGGATCCTCATCTTCAACACAAAGCAGCCTCCAGCATGGGGTGGATCCTGCTCCACTCAGATGACTTTCTAAGCTCAGTAGCAGTTGTTGTCATGGTTCAGGTGGAGGAGATTGACACAGATTTGCGCTGTAACTCATGGGCACAGATGCAGGGCAGTAGGTAATGGAAAATGCAGCGGAGCAAGCACACAGCTGGGAGCCTTTTTTGAAAGAGGTATCTGAGAGGGACAGAAGCTCCCAGTGTCCACTCTCTACAGGAGGAGCTGGGAATTCTCGATTTGTTGAAAGAACACACTAATAAATTGTCTCAAGCCTCTTGCAGTGAGCACTCTTGTCTGAAAGTTACTTAACTTTGTTGCCAAGAGGGGAGAATGTTCAATTCACTGTCTATTGTTTTCTAGAAAAAACAGGCAGTCCTCTGTTTCACGATCAAATTTGTGATTTCTGTTGTTGCCACAGCAATGAATAAACCAAACCATAGTAAATGGTGAGGATTAATAACCAGTGACAAAGATAAATGCATGTCACGGATGAGTGGGTTAGATCACTTAAAGGATTTGTAGAAGTACTACTTAGAGTTCAGTGGCAAGATTCACTCTCACTTACTGGATGAAGGAAATATAAAAAGGGAAAATAGAGTTAGAATTCATTTGGAATGGTTTACACAGAGACCAGAGATGCAGAAAGGTAAGGGAGACCCTCTGTTAAGTGACAAGGTTCAGAAAGGATCCCTTTGCTCACTAACTCTGTCTCAGAGAGAAGTCCAGGTGCGGCTGGATCCACTCGTGGTCACAGACGTGATCAACAGTTTATGGCTAAAGGATTAGATGTCTTTTGGGCTACAGGACGATATGCGTTCACTCAGACTTTTATATCACTTAGCTAAGATTTCAAAGCTTCAGTATGCTTATTCCCAATTCATTTTATATATTTCATATTTATTCCAAATTTATAGTTAGTCCGTATATATATATATATCCCAATTTATTCCCATATTTATATATTTCGTATTTATTCCCAATTCATTTAGAATCATAGAATTGTCCAGGTTGGAAAAGACCGTTAAGAGTATTAAGTCCAACCATTAACCCAGCACTGCCAATTCCACCACTAAACCATGTCCCCGAGCGCCACATCTAATTGGCTTTTAAAAATGTCCAAGGACGGTGACTCCACCACTGCCCTGGGCAGCCTGTGCCAGCACCTGACAACCCTTTCAGTGAAGAGGTTTTTCCTAATATCCAACCTAAACCTCACCTGGCACGGCTTGAGGCCACGTCCTCTTGTCCTATCACTTGTTACTTGGTAGAAGAGACTGACCCCACCTCTGTAGAACATCCTTTCAAGCAGCTATAGAGTGATAAGGTCTCCCCTCAGCCTCCTTTTCTCCAGGCTGAGCACCCTCAGTTCCCTCAGACACTTCTCATGAGACTTGTTCCCCAGACCCTTCACCAGCTTCTTTGCACTTCTCTCGACATGCTTCGAGCAAATCCAGTTGCTCATGCTAAGTACATAAAGCTGAGCAAACAGTATACTAAATCATGCAACGTTATAACTCTAAGTGATTTATTCTGTTTAAAACTTATTTAAGCTGAACAACTAATATCTCTTAACATTGAGAGGTGTCACTGCTCAGAGAGCTGTTGCCTGGCCTGAAGCTCAGATGCCTTCCAGGGAGAATTCAAATTGGGTTCATCCACCAATCTGTTGTTGGTAAAAGCTCTCGTTGCTGAAGATCATCGCCGTGGAGCCACACTGCTGGCAAGGGAGAGCTCAGAGAAGGCTCACTTAGGCTGTCATATCATATTTACGGGATAAAGCGGTTGGCTCAGAGTCAAATTACGTACAATGGGAGAGGTTTGCATGAGAGTCCTTGCACCCACAGCTTGCTTTGGTCACTCTGCTCCTTTGTGGGTTTCCTGGGAGAGCTCTTGGCCCCGCTACAGCTCAGGTCTTCACCTCCTTTGGAGCCTGGACCAAACTGCCGCTGATAGGGTTAAGCAGGGTTGAGTGCATCTGTCACAGCCCACATACAAAAGTCACGTTTAATTCATCAGATGTAGTAACTTCTGAGAAACATATTTCTTTTGCCTCTGACTCTTGCTTTTCCTTTGCACATCCCTCTCTCATAAACAGCCTGGAACTTTCCTCACCTGCAGAGCTGAACGAGCATATGGTGGGTTGACCCTGGCTGGACATTAGGTGCCCACCAAGCCTCTTGGAAATGTCAAAGACTGCACCCGAGACACCAACCCATAGGGTAATTCATTAGCTTGATTCCCTCACGTTCATGGGTTTTTTCACAGCATGGTCTCTGCAGACTTGTAGGAAGACAGTTCCTGCCCTGAGAGATGTAGGCACAAAGTTGTAGAATCACTCAAACAATTTTCTATTTTGGGATTTATGGGTCCTTTCCAACTTCAGGTCTTCTATGATGCATTCTGTGCTTTCAGCTATGTGTTTCATTCAGGTCAATCAGTCTTCGCTGAGTCCAGGTACTATCCTGTGATCTGCTTGCTTGACCTGAGGTGGTGTCAAAAGGAAAAGAGCTCGGATGGTTGCTGTGGTTTTGCAATACATGGCGAAGTTAAGAAAAGCCAGATGCAGAGTTACGTTCTTTCTGAATGGGCAACAACGTAAAGATTCTTCCTGGAGAATCTAAAGCAAAGGCTTTTAACGTCACAAAATAAAAATCTTCTTTTACAGAAATAATTGAAGCCATCTTGTTGCCAAGAAAGTTGAACCTGTAATGAAAGTAGAAATAAGGTCCTGATCACAGACTTCCCTGGGGAACTTTAATTTGCAGACAGGAAACAAATGCTTTTTGAATTTAAACCAATAGTGGGTTTTCTTTAAAACATAGCTCCTTCCCACACACCTGCCACCAATATTAAACCTCAGCATGAAAAATTGTGGCTCAATGTATTTCTACAGGAGATCTGAGAATTCTCAGCAAGTTATATCTATCATCTGGTAATGAAATCAATACCCTTTTTTTCTTTTCAAAGGAACATTTTTCACTCCATTTATCATCATCTTTGGCCTCACAAGATAATTTCTTGCTATATCTTAAGTACATATAATACATAATTTTACGTGCAACTTGGAGTCCTTACAGAAGAAAGACAAACGTAGCTGTGCAAGGAAAACTGGAAATACTTTACTCTCAGCCAGTACACTTCCCATATTCTGAAACTACTAACACTACCTGAAAGGCAGAGACTTGACATATTTCTAGAGCAGTACTTCTTCCAGTAGTAGGATCATATCAGCTCAACACTCCCTGCTGTGAGTTTTCTTACAAATGGATCGATTCAAACCAGGGACCTGCAATAACAAGAGAACCACGAAGATCAATAATTATCCTTGTGGACCTTGTTCACTAATGGAGCATTACGTACTTCTGCCTCACAATTTAATCTTTTTGTCTGCTTTATCATTTATGTATTGCAATGTAGAGACATTTCAGGGCATGCTTATGGAAACAAAAAAAGTGATCTGTGCTTAAACTGGGAAACCAGACAAAAGTAATTTAGGGTAGGGTAGCAAGTTGCGGCATCTGCTCACGTACCGTTCACTAGACCATGTCTACCGAATTGCAATAGGTGTGCTTAAAAGTTTAGTAAGTGCAAAGTGATACCCTTTAGCTGAACCCTCTCTAAGGAGGGAGGAAGAAAGACAGCAGCCATCGGGGTAAAGAGCATGCGCAAGATAGCCATTGTGTCTCAGTGATGCACAGTTTGGGATAACCGATTCGCAGAGTTAAAAGCTTCAGGGAAAACAAGTCTTGAGAGTTTGTGGGTATTTTTAAGACTTTCACTAATTAGCAAGTTGGTTATTAGAAGTGGCAAATGCTTTCATTTCCTGCAGTGTTCAAGTCAGGTCCCTTTTAAATACGGCAGATTGTAATATTTTAAATCTAAACAGGCACCTTGTCATTTCGGGAAGTTCTTAGCAGAAGAAATATAGTTTGGGAACCCTCATTCTCCTTAACAGGAGTCCTATTTACTTATGAATCGATCCCTTTTTTTTTCTGGCAGATTTACAGACTCTCGTTCTTTTGCTTTCCAATTCTGCCTGACAGGGGCTCTACCATTCTTTAATTGAAATTTAATTTAACCGAAAGCCTAAAAAGCCAGTAACACCATGAGTTTTGCAGACAGAGACGGACAGCCTGCACGACAGCCTGCCTCCTCACAGGTATGAACCAGCTTGGTTTATCCATGCTGATGACTTCCTCTCAGCTCAGACATCAAGAGACAGAGCACAAACTCGTTACCGCATTTTCTAGTGCTAGTTTATCTTGTACTTGCTATCCAACAGCTTTTCTGTTTTAAGAATTCAACTCACAACCAAACTGTGCCTTTCATTAATAGAGAAAAATAAAAAAAGAGCAAGAAGCTGCTACTGTAAACTTGCCAAAAATTTAGAAGTACCTACTTCAAGTTTGTTTTCAAGCACTGAGGTGATACATTTTTCCCAAGTAGTTCCAGAAATGTAAACCATTCCAGAGCTGCACTGTCTATGGAAGTTTTGCAGAAATTACATTCAAGCCAACTCTCTGTTGGAAACCACACGTGTTTCCACATGTAGCCATTTAATCTTTCTTCTCATTTTATATTTCCATCCTTGTGGTAGGTTGACCCTGGATGGACTCCAGGTGTCCACCAAGCCTCCCTATTGCTCCTCCTTGTCAACTGGGCAGGGGGAGAAAAAAATATGATGAATGCTCATGGGTCAAAGCGAGGACAAGGAGATCACTCAGCAATTACTGTCATGGGCAAAACAGACTTGGCTCAGGAAAATTAATTTAATTTATTACCAATCAAATCAGAGTAGGGTAATGCAAAATAAAACCAAATCCTAAAACACCTTTCTCCTGATGTTCCCTTCTTCCCAGGCTCAGCTTCATTTGCAATTTTCTCTGGCTCATCCCACTGAGAACCAGCAACGGGTGTTGTGATCAGTTCATCACATGTTGTCTCTGCTGCTCCTTCCTCCTCATCCTCTTCCCCTGTTTCAGCATGGCATCCCCCACACAGGGGGCAGCCCTCCATGAGTTTCTCCAATGTGAGTCCTACCGATGGGGCTGCAGCTCTCCATGAACAGCCTCAGCAGTGGTCCTTCAGGAACAGACCGTTCCAGTGTGGGTTCCCGTGGGGCTATAAGTCCTTCCCGGAGCCTGCTGCATAGCGGGCTCTCCACAAGGGCATGGCCTCCTTCAGGCACATCCACCTGTTCCAGCCTGGGGTCCTCCACTGGCTTCAGGTGGATATCTGCTCCACTGTTAACCCCCCCAGGCTGGAAGGGGACAACCTGCCTCACCCTGGTCTTCACCACAGGCTGAAGAGGAATCTCTGCCCCAGTGCCTGCAGCACCGCCTGCCCCTCCTTCTTTACAGCTCTTGGTGTCTGTGGAGTCATTTCTCTCACGTATTCCCACTCATCTCCTCTGGAGATGATGTGCAGCAGTTTTTCCCCTTCTTAAATACATTATCCCAGAAGTGCTACCACCGATGCTGATGGACTCAGCCTTGTCCAGCAGCGGGTCCATCTTGGAGCTGGCTGACATTGGCTTTATTGGATATTGGGGAAGCTTCTAGCAACTTCTCACAGAACTCCCCCCTGCAGACCTCCCGCTGCTGCCAGGCAAACCCAATAGAATCCTTGACACCAATTTAGGCTGTTTTGATTTTCATCAAGAGGCAGTTAAGACAGCAAAACAAACAATAGCAATACTTTTCCCAGAAATGCAGCCGGGTGCAGAACAATGCCTTTCAACACCCACTTAACAAAGAGACTGTCGCAGGGTGTCAGCTTCAAGGTTAACCTCAAAGCAAATCAAAACCGAAGCTTGGCAAGACCTGATCTCTCAACCTCTCCCTCCTGAGGAGGCTCCTGGTCTGCAGGACAGGAAAAAAAACAGGGTGAGGGGGGAAAACAAAAGCAGCTTTTTGAGATTTAAAGAGATGTTGTGATTTACACACTTTCTAAGCAGTCACAGTCTCATAGTTCAGTCACAATAGTTCACAGATGAGTTCGTCATCATGAGCCATCCACCCCACAGAGCCCATCGTGCTGTTCCTTTGCCTGGCCACAGAACCAGAAACCATCACGCCCCAGCAGCCCACTGCAATGTCTGACTACGTTTCCCAAAGAAAAACAGGCAAACCCACACAGCTCCTGGGGGCCTGTGCAGATTTTAAGCTCAAAAGCAGACTGCTAAAACAGAGAAGTAGCACTCACCTTTTTGCCTCGTGGGTTTTGGCTCTTTTGCACTTTCCCAGGCTGATGTGGAGACCTCTCGCCATGAAAAATGTGTCCCCTGAAAGTAAAAAGCATTTTTTTTTGTCATACGATCTCTGCTGTCATGAGCATTTAAAGTAGCAAAATTAAACACGGCTTTTAGAACTTGCTGGTTTTTGTCATCCTATTATAGCCCAATAAAGTCTTTATCTTCATAATCGGGATGTAATGATTTGACCACCATGTAGAAACATCATGGTCCATTACAAAAATCTTTAGCAACTGTCATCTCTCTTTGAGGCTCACATACTTTGCCCTAGCTTTATGAGGTTTCTTCTTTATCCCCCAGCAAAGTCAAAAATCTGAGAGCTGGGCTGGTTCTAGGGAAAACCTTTTGTGTAACACTTTGATGCTATGGATGTTTGAAAATATTTTCCAAACTGCTGGTTACTTCATATTTTCCTTCCACATCTCTGGGGGGATCTTATCACTGCCTTGCAATGCCTGCAGGGAACCGACAGGAAGGCTGGGAGGGACATTTTACAAGAGCATCTACTGACAGGACAAGGGAAAATGGGTTTAAGTTGATGGAGAATAGATTTAAATTAGATCTTAGGGAAAAATTCTTCAGTCCAAGGGTGGCAAGACTCTGCAATAAACTGTCCAGAGAAGTTGTGGCTACCCTCTCCCTGAAGATGTTCAAGGCCAGGTTGGATGAGGCCTTGAGCAACCTGGGCTGGTTGAGAGGTGTCCCTGCCCATGGCAGGAGGGTTGGATTAGATAATCTCTAAGGTCCCTTCCAATCTAAGACTTTCTACGATCTCTCACACAAAGTCTTAGCTTATTTTAGCATTCTTTACATTCAGGTATTCACATACAGGTACACATACATACAGCTGCAGTGAAACATACGTCATTTACTAATGACTGTGCAGGCAAGGCTAATATCTTTGACTTAAGCAACGTGTTATTTCTTGTCCATGTAGTTTTTCTTGACAAGATTGTGTGACCAAAACATAGTGCCTCTTCAGACCTGTGCTCTGCTGCTTGATACAGATCCTCTCAATTTGTTCATCTTTCTTCCTCCTTGCCGTTTTGTCACTCCGTGGTGGCTGGGAATGCTTTTGCTGGGCCTTGAGACACCAAAAAGCTAGTTCCTCGTACCCATAAATTATCCCGTGCCTCTTGCAGATGTGTTTCTCCACTGAAGGGATGCCTTGCCCCATGATTTCTTTGCAAAAGGCGCTTAGCATCAATTTTAGGAGCTAGTTCAGCTTTACTGCTGCAATGGCTCTGGCACAACTTGATTGGGCATTAGATGGGGATTCCTGAAATAAACTCTGCTACCAGCTCTCTCTGGGACACTGTCCAAACAAGTTAGGATTGGATTCACAGCAGCCTTGAGCAAATGCCTTGCACCTTTCTGGAAATCAACATCCCAAGTTGTGTCTCTGAGACGCCCAGCGCAATGGATTGTTGCAGCCAAATGGGCTGGATCTCCAGAGCCTGAGCAAGGACTGTGGGAGCAATATGCTTAAAAGGAACAATAGAGCTATCGGAGAAACATAAGTGTGCTTTTCCATGTCTCTCCTCCAATTCACTGCTTGGCTGAGCCATAAATATATTTTAACACATAACTGCTGCACTTCTGACAAATACTTGGCTTGTCTAGTAGGAAAGACCTACAATTATTAACAGTTGCAATATCAATAGCAAGCATACCAAAGACTCCTAGCTGTGCTTAACAGTTCTACTAAACGCCTCCCTGTGTCTGGACATGAATCTGTGCAGCTTTGAGCACAAAGGGCATCACATGTCAAACGTCACAAGAAGTCCACAGCGCAAGGCTGCCCAGAGTGGAGCAGCATCCTTAGTCCCTACCCTTCATCTCCACAGGAATTTGAGGGGCTTGTCTTAAAGATCAACAAGACAAAACACGCCTAAGATGGGCAGGGGTGGGTTGGCACCAAAAGATCCCTTCCTTTTCAGGGCAGTGATGTGGATCTCTTGGTGCCTGACAACGACAGTGCCGGTCTTGTCTGTGCAGACTCAGCAGTCCCAAAAGAGGGCACAATTTGAAGAAATACCACTTCTTTACTCAACAAGGAGTTTTTCTAGTTGCATGTAGGTGATGCCTTCCTCAGCTGTTTTTCATGTGCCCGATTTTTTTTTGACTTACACTCCTTTGGTTTCATCACTTTGCTCCATGGTTAGTACTTTGAACGTCCCTGGCTCCTCAATATTAAAATATGCAAAAACTAATGATGTAAATGGTGTTTATGATAATCTGTAACACTAAAGAGCATCAGGTACCTGCCAGGTTGCAGTGATAACCCCAACATTGTTTTAAAGAACAGGAATGAGGGTGACACCCTGTATTTGTGGCGCAGGAGATTAAACAGGAAGACACATCTCTCCTGGACAAAGAGTTGGTTTTCTTTGACAAAAAATGCAACCTTCAAAAGGAAGTCTTCAGAGGAGAGATGGAAAATGACACACCTAAAACCTTAAATGTAGCGAGAGGAATCCAGGAAGAGGAATGCCAGTGCTTCAGAGAATACAAGGAGTTGGTGAGGCCAACAGCTCTTTGTCTTGAAGTTATTGATGTAATTTATCATGTCTGCAAGCACACGTGCAGAACTCCATTCTTGGGGTTTATCTTGTTAGTGCTTGAGAAGTTTTGTCCCACTAATTGCCCTGCACTGTCTTCAAATGTTTGTCACTGACTCTCCAAAGCAAGAAACCACTGTCTAACGCTCCAGGCTGAAAACAAGTTCAAAACTGAGATTTTTTTACACTCGGGAAAAAAAAGCTTAGAATTGTCTATCAAGGAGGATAGAAACAAAACGGAGATCAACAGTGCAATATGCATTCCCTCACAATATTTATGTATGCAAATAGAATAGCATTGTTGATCACAAGTATTACAATAAAAAGCATCTGCGTGTCCCACAATCTCATCTACTACTAAGAACTATAAAGTTTGGGTGTCTTTCCCATAAAAATAACAGAAAACAATAAGTTTATGGGGAATTTTTCTTTTATGATCCAAAGTATACTCAAATCATTCTATTGGATTTGAAGAAACGTTTTGTTTCTTTGTAATGAAAGACTTCAAAAGAAAATGGTTCTTCAAACAGGGACATCTTTTCTTCTAATGGACGACTTTATAAGGATAGGAAAAAGCCTGCATGAGGTTTCTATAACAATGAAAGAATTCTGATTTATTGACAGAATGGTTCTGAATAGGAAACTTGATTTTCAAGTTTAGCCAAAGTATAAAGAGCTTGAATTTTCATTTCTCCTTTAATTACATTCTGTTCCCTGCAATTTCAGTCCTTCTATTTCCTTCAGTGCAATCCTAACCAAAGCTTTATTTATTACAATTTTTTTTGCCACCTGCAAAAAAAAAATTCAAAACTATCTGACAAAAGAGACTTCCTTTGTGTTCAAAGAAATGTAAATGTGTAGTCCCACAAATTATAAAAAGACGAATATAGCAAAGTTTCCAGAGTTTCTTAGCATTGAAATGTCTTTCACATTTGTTGCATAAATTGTAAAGCTACAGCTATGCTAATTAATTAGCATAGTAATTCCAGTAAGAAATTAATTATAGGAACAGATGGAAATATGACAGACATGTATGATTGTGCATGTTCTGGTGAAAAGTCAGGGCATCTGTTTAAAGGCAGCAAAAGGGAAGATACAAGAAAGAGAAAAGTAACAGGTTTGGAACAGGTAAAGAATGTTCTATTACCTCCATGAAATAAATTTGAAATTTGTTGTCATGAAATAAAATTGTAGTCAGTAGCTTAACAGGATCCAGAAAAGGGCTAGAGACTCACAACACTAATGAGAATATTCATAGTTCAGCGTGGCACTAACAACACCAAGGTGGCGGGTTCGATTCCCGTTCAGTCCCCATCTGTTGCCTGATCTAGTCGAGAGGTGACATCCCTGGCGACAGGGAGGCTGGATTAAAACGATCTCCAAGGTCCCTTCCAGCTTAGGCCATTCTATGGTGTTTACCAGAAGGAGGACTGAGCTCTTCTGCTCCCTGAACTTTAAAAGCCCTCTCCACGTGGTTGGCATGAAGTCTCTCTGACCGGCTGATGGTGCCTGAACTGGGAGGAGTCACTAGCCCAGGGCAGGGCAGCGTATTTTATGCATTCATAAATTATGTGCCTGCTGACACTTGTGTCATTCTGCATTTCTTTGGATAAGGAAATAGCACCCACTGCCTGTGACCGATTTCGCAGTTGTGGAGTTGCCATAGCTGCACGCTTCGCTGGGTGCGCTCAGTTCCACTCGGGTTATTCGAAGCCGAGTAGGCGACATCTAAACATGTAAAGTTGTTCTAGGTATTGCAGAGAGGTGAGTAAGTTTTCTGTTCCTGATGCAATCAGAGAACAGAGAGCAGACGTGTATAACATAAAACATGCACCTAAATAAAAATGAAAAAAAGCAAGACCTACGCACCACCCAGTTTACCCCAAACCTAGCATGGAAGTCATTTGCTGTTAACTGCCCACTCGTTCTTAGAAGTAGATGCATTTGCCCACACCATGACCTTTAAATCTTGCATTTCAAAAGAATGGGGAAAAAAAAAAGCGGTATTTATAGCTTAAGAAAGGAACTGAGTCAGCATATTATATACCTTACACATTTTCTACAAAGGATGTAGCAACCCTACCTCCACATTTATAAAATATTTTATGATGTAATATCTCCCGTTAGTTGATTTTTTTGATGCAGTTAGCAATGAATAAAGCTGAGCCAAGAATGCTTGTATTTTTATTCTTGCAATGTATGGTGGGAAAAAAAATGCAGGAGGGGATCAAAGCATCAATATTAACTGATCAGTAATAAATCTGCAGTACGGTTCACTCTTATTTACTGGGATACAACACCTTGAAAAACTTCATCTTTAGTTCAGAATGTATCTCTGGCAAAAGTTTCAGCAATCACATCTGAAAAAATAACTCATTTTTGTAAGTCATCTAGTGCAAACGACCCCAGTCGTTCAGAGCATTGGCCTCTCGGGAACACAAATGATCTACAAGGAGCTGCATTGATAGGTAGTACTGGCACAGCTATCTTGCCATATTCTACCAGTACAGATTTCTGAAATCTAAATCTCTGCAAGAAAACTAGAGAACAAAACTAGCGAGACTAAAGGAAGCACAAACAAAGAAGGAAATGGAGGATAAAAAAGAACAAGCAAGGAAAGACCAGACATTTTTCTGCAGTGAATGCAAAGCCAAACAGATTAAGGAAATCTAATGAGTTCTTAGCTAGGAAGGGGAAGAAGAGAGAAAATTTCTGGGACCTTAGAAATGAAGACCGGGGAAGAGAAATGCAACGGCAAAGGTTTCTCTTCTCCCCTAATCCCTACTGGTTTCCCGATCTCCACATCTAATTTTCAAAGCCGGCCATCTGTTCCTTTCTCTGCTCCATACGCAAGAGTTGTGGCTGAAAATGACATTCCTGTTTCCAATTTACGTTACTTCCCGTCTGATTTGTGGGCCTATTACAAATCTGAAAAACAGGACCAGCACACTCTCTGCTCATTAATAACAGCGCCTTGGTACCGTAGTTCGGCTGCACCGGTCCTGCTTCCCATGTGGGTCATCCAGGACCGAGCGGGGGGCTGGTTCAAACCCCAGAAACAATTGTCCACTCACCCTCAAGGACCATAGTAGAAATAACCACCTACCTCATCAGGCTTTAAAACGGATCAAGGGCAGGAAGAGGCTTTGATATGAGGTAAAGTGCTGGGATGTCACTGGGACACCATTTACAGGAGTCCCTCTAGTAGGGACTCCTCAATGAGGAACCACTCGTGTGGTCAAGGGCTCAGCAGGGCTGTAGCTGTTCAGGCGTCGTGGCCCTCTTGGTTGGTGTTCTGCCTGATATGGGTTGTACAGTCCGTATTTAACAGTTTCATTTCAGTTAGAAATAAGATATCAGCCCAGTAAAATTTTTGCCAGATTTCGGTGAGATTTTATCCAGGAAGAATTTCTGGAGCGCCATAAAAAAAAAAAAGCTTAAATCTAGCAAACGTGTCTCTAATTGTATGCATTTGAAATCGAGACGAGGGAGGAAATAAGAAAATTATGTACCTAAGCTTTATAGTCCAGCCTGTGAGAAATTATAATGTTAAACTGAATTTAAATCATTTAGATTAAGCCTAATGTAGTTAAGCTATGCTGTTTTAAATTATGACCTTAGTTCTTTCTCCGATGACTCCAGAGATTGACAGGACTATTTGCTCTTTTGAAGACCTTATTGTGCGGTTCTTGACACGAAGGCTTTCGTTTCATATTCCCAGTTCCTCTTCATCTATATAATGCTACTTAATTCTGTGGCCAGTAGAAACAAAGGTGAGGTACCCGGGGGGCCTCTGAGACAGGAGTGAATGAGAGCAGCTCAGCCTGAAAATTAGTGGCACTTTACTATTTGCTGCCAGGAGACCATAGTTTTGTTGGGGTTTAGAGGTGGGGTTTTTTTGTCAAAAAAGTTTTTATCAAAAAAATAGAAACTGAGAAATAGTGAAAAATGAACATTATAAACCCAGTATGGCACAACCCCCTATGCATAGGTACTCCCACATCCTTCTTGTTTGTGCTCATTTAAGGGCAGGGCTCTCGAATTTCATCCTTCTCTGAGGGGATCAGGTTATCTGACAAAGCCAAACATATCCACAGTGATTTATTC
>NW_009730272.1:20947-21667 GCF_000703405.1 Apaloderma vittatum
CTGCTGCATCCCTTGCCCTGAACACTGCTCCTCCTCACAAGGAGGCCTGGAGAGCTGGACAAGAGCACCCCAACACCCAACCTCATTCATAGCTTTAGAATCATAGAACAGGTTGGAAAAGACCCTTGGGATTATCAAGTCCAACAATTAACCCTACACTACAAGTTCACCCCTAAACCATATCACCCAAGCTTTCTTGCTGACACTAGGTCTTTGCACCCACATTTACCACGTCAGCACAAGCACCATCTGCACCAGCACGGCCAGTCCTCCTCTCAGTTGGGAGAGGGCAGCACCACAGTCGTTGCTGAAATGGCAGTGAGCTCAGAGAATTAAAAGTTTGGGGGTTCAGAGGTTTGTGCAGGACAGATCACCCAAAACTACAGTTGAGCATTTTATTTTGTCCTGTGTCAGGTAGGTCTTTTCCCAACTTTGAATCCTGTCTCCATAACTGTAGCGAACATTTGTTTAACTCACTTTTTAACTTCTGTCTGAATGACCATGAAACACTACATATGAAACATGGGCTTTATCAACCAATGATATTTTTTTCCTGCATCCAGATGCTGCAAGAATAACATAGCTGGGTACTGGTGAACATGAGTAAAGCACTACTACTTGATTGCAAAGACAAACTTGTACTAACACAGCTTAGTAGTAGGGCAAGTAATGCATTTGCTAAGTTTATTACACTGAACCGCACTGCCCGAGCCACTGTTT
>NW_009730272.1:21698-31000 GCF_000703405.1 Apaloderma vittatum
CCACTGTGTTAGGGCTACTAACATTTTCTAATTTTTTTTTCCTGCAATGGGTCATAATAACATTAATGTGCATAATAACATTTAATCCTAAAAATTATTAATAGAAGTGGTTTTGACACAAATGCCCACATTGAAAGTTGAATTAAAATTATTAATAAACAAAAAGATGTTAGCTGGTGAGCCTTGCCATCTGCCAAACTGAATCTCTGCTCTAATATGCCGCCATGACTGGGCTCGCAGCTCTCCACTGCGGCCAAGAGTATTTTGACTTCCTGTGACAGAGGATCAGGATGTTAGTTGGCTACATCCAGTATTAATTCATTTTCTTAGAGGAAGGCTAGAGGCAGAGGTCTTGCTTTTACTCTTCTGGTAGTCTGTTAGCATTAGTCTGTGGACAAAATATTCTAGTTCCTCTCCTGAAGGCGATATGTACTTCAAAAGTCCAATTTATCTGGACCTTGTCATGAATCCAGTAACAGATTCAAGTGTAACAGTTCTTGTAACCCCACGAAATGGCAGTTGGCAGCCAGCATTGCCTTGATGGGCACACGAGTCTCCAGCAGCATCCTGGGCTCTTTGTTGCCCTGTCGCCTTGTAAATTCACAGCAAATACAGAGCTCCCCAGGCCAGAACTGGTGTGATGGAGGCACTGGGCTCACCTTCCCCTATATTCATCCTGATCTCTGTCAAGGGATCAAGCAGGACATATCCTGAAGACTTGGCTCATACCCTCTGATGTGTTATTTCACAGGCTATTCCTGCTTGCCCCAGAGCATCTAACACATCCCACGCTGCCCAGATATCTACACAGCGTAAGGCTAGATGCACGGGCACATTCCTGGGGTCAGGCCATCTACTAAAATTATTTTAAATGCCACCTGGCTGTAATTTGGAGCCTGTCCAGCTCTTATATAAAAGACCACAGACAGAAGCTTTCAACCTCAAATATATTTCTGTGCTTCTGTTGAACTTATGCTCTAGTCAATTTTTTTTTCTTCCATTTTTGCTCTTGCTTTTGAAGGTCACAGAGCACACTAACCACTTGCTGCCATAGGAGCTGCATTTAATTCAGTTTTTACAACTGCTGGGTCAGAAGCTGTGGCATTGCCTTAGCAGGGCTCTCAGGTCACTCACAGTTAAGCTTCCTTACTCACCTAACAGAGGACACAATGCATCTGTTTCTGCTTAAAGGGCTTAACTGCTGAGCCAAAGCTTTTAATTGTTTTAGGGATCAGCTCAGCAGTAACTCATCCCTTCCCTGAAAGTCTGAATATTTGCATTTTGCTATACTGGAAAAATACCAGCTATAACTAGCATTTTCACATTTCTGCTAGCTCTTCCCCTTTCTGTTTTTACAGTAGCCCAATAATAACCAATGTTCCAGGACTCATTCGTTCATTCAGACTCTTCCATCTCCCCAAAGACAGGAGTGCAGCTCTTTAAAAGCCAGGAAACTGGGACCAAAAACCCTCTCTCTAATCTCTCCTGCACTCTTTCTTGCACCCTGCTTTTCTCCTTACCTCCTCCAGCACTGGACATAACCGCTGCAGCAAAGGCCTGAGCACCGTATGGAGGGGAAGGTCTATTCCACATTTATTTTACACCACCAGCTGCTCACGCTTTCTGCTGTGGTGTCTGCTTTTCCACTGTAGCGTGATGCAGTGGGCTTGGAGCCAGCTCGTGAGCAGCCACTGCAGCAGTTAACAAGCTGGATCTGAACTCTCAGCATTTGTGGGCTCTGCTGCCAGGTTTGTTTGTTTTTTTTCCTGCAGAACTCTTGCATTGCCATTAGTGCCCTTGGCCCATATTTAAGAAATTGATTATTCCTGCTCCACATTAAGTGCCCTCCATGCAGGTTTCCTTTCTGAAAGGGAGCTGCTGACAGAGTTTCCATGGTTTTCCAGCAGTTTTACAGCTTAGACATTTCATGCAAAACATATTTCTCCATGCTCGAAGTGTTATGTATCCAAAGTCTTTCTAAGCCAAGACATATGACAGTACTGTTTGTCCATAGCCACGAGAGCTTTTTATCTTGCCAGCAGCTTGTCTGGCGATATTTTGGGAAAGATGGCTCCACTGTTGATCCTCTCCTAACCTTGACAGTTAGGGCTGGCTGCTGGTTGATCCCACCTGGTCTTCTCCATCCCCTCAAATTTGCATTGAGATGAAATACATCAACTCCATCTGATGTGGAAACCTTGAAGTGGCTTAACTTTCCTTTGTAAGCTGCCTAATTATAATTGCATATTTTCATGAGAACTGAAGCAATACGGTCACTAAGCTCTTCAATTTAAGTTTTCTCTTAAGTAGGAGATAAACATTATCTTTGGACTTGGTCTTTACAGTAACATTCTTGGAGATGTTTTTATTGTTGTAGGCTTAGTCCTTTATTAGCAATATGTCACTTTGGCCTTTCCAAGGTTGTCTGTGTACTTTCATGCTGTTCTTTCATAACACCCTTTGTAGGATGTCCTAGTATCCACTCCAATCAGAAGCAAAAGACTGCAAATCAAACTTACTACTGAGGTAGAAGACTGCAAATCAGACAGACTGATTCCTTACTACACTTGCCTTTCCTGAGTGTTGAACTAGTTTTAGTATATCTTTAATATTGTTTCTTTAAGAAACAGTAAATTTGTGTTTCATCCTCTTCCCTTTGCCTTCTCTGAGGCCCTCGTCTCTCACTTCCCCGCATTCAGAGAGGGTTTGAGGTGTTTTTTTCCCCTCCTCACCCTGTTCTTTCACCTTTCATTCCAAGGATTGGGAATTTGACTGCTGAAGAAACAAAATAGCCGAGGTTTTTGGTTTTTTTGGTTTTTTTAGATGCAGGCATGCACACAACACCTTGTGACAGCGAGACACTCATTCCATTGCCACTCCATGCTCACTCAGCGCAACATTAACTTTCCCCTCCTTGCTTCCAACTCTAGGGAGGGTTTGCTGGACCGGAAGATTGGGGAACAAGATCAAAGGAGTGGGTAAAATTGACAAAACGTCACTAGCTGGCCTCCTGGTTGGTCAACAACATTTAGAACTTCGGGCTGTTTTAATATCAAACTCCATTGTATACATTCATGTCCACCAGCAGAGGATGACAGTCCTGAGCTCAGATGAGGCACTGACATCTCCCATGCATTGCAGGAGTCCCCAGAATAACAGCAACCTTCCCCACCCAAAATACCACAATTCTCTTGAACACGACCACGTACCTGCACCACCATCCTAGACCCAGCAACAACCTTGCCAAGGATGTCGCCACTGACTGACCTTAACCACCACAGCCCTGATATTGTTGAAGATCTGAAGTAGAGCCTCGGGTAGGTTGCCTTTCCTGGCAAGAAGTCTGCAACTGTGAGAGATGACATGCTGGTCATGCTGTATTTGCATGACAAAGCAATCTCCACACTTGGTACTGCAGGACTTTTCCAGAACCAAGACCCAACTACTTTACCACATGTGCGTCCAGCCTTGTCTTCCTAGCAGAACATGCCACTATGAACCCTTCTTCCACTCTGGCTCATGACCTGGATCTCTCCCCTTTCTTTGCAAGGTGCAACAACTGACACACTATGTTGCTTCCAATTAATTTAGCTAAGATGGCAGTTAGAAATACACTCTCACAGAAGCTGAGGAAAGCCGGCCAAACTCTTCCACCCTGGGGCTGAATGTATGGATCAGCCAAGAACCAGCAAGCACAGCTTAAATCAGAACAAAAGCAGATCTCAATTTCATATCACCCAGCCCAGGTTGGGCTATATCCACTCAGACTAGGAAAGCCAACATTTTCTTCTCTGGTAGAGACAAATTCCAAGCAGGGACACCTAAATCCATAATTGGTGAATACAGCTGGTGCCAATAACATCAAGATGGCAGGTCAACCTCTGGTATCCTTTTGTCTCCATCTGGTGCACAGCTGGAGATAACTGTGTCTGCACTTAAAACTAGAGCTTTTAGGCCTCCCTAGTTCAAAGTCAGCCTTCCAAAAATGTCATTTGCACCTTTTATTTGAAACAGCTTCATTCTTAGAACAATGGCAAAGCAGGGCAGACAATGCTAGCACTAACAGCGTGGATCTATGGTGATCAGTAGGACTGGTCATCTGTATACACATATTGAGTGGCTTCATGCCGTGCTATCCTAAAAGAACAGCTATGCTCTGTGGGTTTGTTGGGGCTTAAGTCACCAAAAAAAGCAGACAGAGAAAGTAAAAATTCACTGTACTTCAGCCTATCTAGCAGTCAACTAGCTTCGACCCAACAACAATATTCCATCTCGGAAGGAATAGGCCAGGCTTCCGGTGCAGTCGGCCTAGAGCAGTTTCTCCAGGAGGAGGTTCAGAGCACACACCCCTGTTACTGACAAACACGGCTGCTGGTTGCTGCACAGAGAGACCTGGCTTGAACACATCTCCTGTACCTCCCTTCCAGCAGTACCTCCTAGTTTTCTCATTGCTTTAACTGTTAAAGCCTACTATCAGTCTTGTTCACTGCAATCTTGATCTCTGAAGGCAATGTGGAATCAAGAACATTTAAATTCTCCTGGGGAAAGTCCCGTGCTGAAAAACCAAGAATTAGATGTTTTCACTGCAAGGACTGCAGACAACCCACTTCAAGGTAGAAGATGAAACCATATCAGTACTTTGGACATCATCAAGTAAGCCATGGCAAAGAGCTACCTATAGACTTAATAAATTGGAGGAACTCTAGTAAAACAGAGGAACTGCAGATCCTGAAGGAGTTAAACTTATTGCAAGGGCGTAGGAAGAGCAAACACTGTCACCAGTGCAGTTTTCCCTTTATCAAACCTGCAACAACTATTTTATGTCATGCAATTCTAAAGAGCATCTAATGAAGTTACCTACACCACCTGAACTGGAGACCCTAGGACACTGCTTATCTGTTCCTGTTTATGTGCTAGATCCTTTGTATGGTTGCTGCATTCCAGTTGCCCATTCTTTAGGAATGGTCCACATGCTTTCTTTTTAGATTTAGGTTTTGCGTTTGGTTTTTCCAAGTCAAATTTATTGAAGGGGTGCAGGTTACCAAGCAAGACTCATTTGAGACACATCTTGCTTCAGCTTTTGTTTTTGCAGGAGCACCTGGTGAGCTGCATGGAGCTTATGGATGACCTCTAGAGGTCCCTTCCAACCCCTAATATTCTATGGGGAGAGCACAGCCCGGTGCCTGGGGAAACGTCGGTATAACCCAAATGACACTTCAGATCATTCACTACTGAACACCCAGTTTGAGAAGAAAATACAACACTGCCAAGAAGTTGCAGGCTGCCATGCTGGACTGTACTGTTGGATCTAAGCACTTCTTCACCACATCCATTCAAATTGCCACTTGCACTATTGCCAGTCGCCAGTAGGAACACATTTGCTGAATATTCAACAGTCCCTGGAGAAAAATATACAGGGATGGGTGAAACACACTGATTCTCTCTCATCTTCATTTCCCCTCTCACACACACACCCCCCTCACCTCACATGCCCTGAAACTGGCTCGTCTTTTCGCAGTCTTGATGCAAAGTTTTGACCTGAGTGCAAGATTGGTCCGAGTGCTGGAAGAGCAAAGAACCATCCCCTTCAGGATGCCAAGATGCTTTCTCTCAATTGTTGCTTCAGTTCACATGACTAATGGTCTTGGTCTAAAAGCTGATCATCCAGAGCAAGTGGCTCCATTTCTGTTCTGTGAGTTAGTCAAGCTGTGGGATCAAGGACTCTATCTGGGCAGTGAGGAAGAAATCTTCCAGTCACAGAACACAGAACTGAGCCCTGAGGCTATTTTGAGTTGGCCTTTAGTAAGAGGTGCTACATCTGGATCCTGTTTCTGACAGAGGAAAAAAAAAAAAAAGCATAATATTGCCTTCTCTGATGAGAGATGAAGAATTTTGCCAGGCCACACTGCTGGCTGCACATAGCTCAGAGCTGCCCAGATCAGTCACCCAACAGGAGCACAAGATCCTGTAGTTCATCCGTCTGAGATACGGTACCAAAACTCTTACAGCGTTACGACCCTGGAAACACATCTGTGAAAAGGTCACTTGCTGCAGCCCAGGCTGTGTGTAGCCAAGAGTTACCGAGTATCCTGGCTGAAGCAGGCAGAGCCACAGAGAGGAGCCGTGTCTGAAGACCAGCCAGTTCTGGGATCTCATCTTTGCACTGCTTGTGGAGTCCTGAACCCTTGGAGAACATCCCGCTTCTCTATTGCCAATAGAGTTTCTCTTCTGCTGCTTGTAAGAAAAGAGTGAAGGCACAAGTCTTGAATTATGCCAGGTTGTTGTTATGGGGTTTTGTCGCTTTTTTTTTTGGTTGTTTTTTAGGTTATCATCCTTTTATGCTACAGCAAAAGGCAATTAAACGCAAATACAAAGGCAGGCTGAGAATAAAATCCTAGTCCTACTAAATTGAGACTTGTCATCTTTTCCGGAGGATGCTTTCCGTACAATCCATCCCATCTTCTGTTTGTTTGCCTAATGTGGAAACAGCTTCAGTTGCTAAGCACTCTGGAAACCTGTGAACCTTGCCAGCACATCTGCTACTGCACACCCAGTTCAACCCTTTGGCATAAAATTTGGCACTTTCCTCCGGCTGTAAAAATATTTTAAATTAGAACCAAGACCAATTAAGTTAGTACTGAGGTAGGGCTCCTCCCCTCCCTCCATGTAGGCACATCAATTACGTTGCCCTTCATCATGTAAGAATGCTCCAAAAGCAACAGTCAGATAATTTAATAAATATATATATTTTTTTAAAAAAATGTTTAGGATGTTTCTTCTCGTGCT
This sequence comes from Apaloderma vittatum, assembly GCF_000703405.1. Lineage (NCBI taxonomy): Eukaryota > Metazoa > Chordata > Aves > Trogoniformes > Trogonidae > Apaloderma > Apaloderma vittatum. The sequence goes on from NW_009730272.1 coordinate 28,485, forward strand.
GAAGTAACACAGATTTTTCTAACACCATTCAGGAACAACAGACATTTCAAGACATCTACCTTCTATTTAGAAGGTTCTAAGCTGCATCTAATCAGACCTAAAGCTTTGGACTTGAAGTTCTTCAGACAAGCCTCATCACCAAAAATAGGTTCTTCCCAATTGAATGTATCAAATGCTACTTTAATTTTTTTCTTTATCTGGCCCAAAACAACTCTATTTCATCTTTGTTTACATTCCTTTGACTACCTTATCTGATAAAATGTCTCAGGACAGTTACCTACCACCATTGACACTCAAATTTTCCTTCAAAATAGACAGTAGAAAAATGCGTGGACTTACAGTGAAATACGAGCAACACAAAGTTGAAACATCTCCAAACTTCTGCATAGAACACTGAATATTTATAGAACAAATTTATTGGGCAGCATTTGGCACGATAAGCAGCTTTGCCCCTTCACTTTTAAAAAGGCTGAATTTTACTTAGTAGAGAGATTCTACAAGACTTAAAGTTGCCATTATGTAGGACTAGTCAAACGTTTTGGCCTGCAAAACCACATGAAGAACTTCTGCAGAGGAAAAGGTTAGATTTTACTATTAACTCGGAAGGGTAAAAAAACAAGTCTATAGATTGCACTTGTATTTTTTTCTGTTAACAATTCAACAAAACTCCATTATTAACATTTTCTGATAAGTACTATCTCAGTCAATGCTCTGATTCAGAACAGCAAATCCGCAGGGATGGACACTAACCAGGAATCAAACTAAAGCTTTCTTTTATTAAATGCTTCTATATTTCTTTCACCATTCTTCCCAAGTATTGAGAGCTTTAGCTCATCATTCTACAGCAGCTGGAATTCAAAATATAAATTTTTCTGTAGTCGTGGTCTCTTACTCATTAATTTTAGACTGGGATTTGGGCACGTAATCTTGAAAAGCCTGGGGGTTCTTCAAGTTATCTTAATGCTTGTCTATTCTTTGTATAGCTGCAGATGTTTTCTTTTGGCTCTAGTCTCAGCAAATCCCTTGAGAATTTCTTCTGTCGCAGCCTCTGAGGGGGCATTTTGACTTTCTGGACCCTGTTTCAGCATCAGCCTCCTGCAGAGCAGAGGACCCCGCAGTCCTGTCCTTACAGCAGAGGGTCAGACAGCAAACTGCTCCAGCTTGTCCAGTTATATCTTACGTCCTGCATCAGCTACAAGCATATAGGGCAGCTGCAGGTCATTCAAGTCTTCTTCCTCAACTGGATTGCTAAATTACTCTACGTACCTCACAGCATTAGCAAAACAAAATAGCACCGGATGGACCTGTATGCCCAAAAAAGCTTTGAAAACAGCACTACTGTTTCGACACGCTCGGGATCTCCAAACTGCATATCATTCTGGAATGAATAGCATTCTGGAAGAGTCTCTTGTTTTCACATGTTTTCCTAGTGAAGTAGACTTAGTCTTCCAGATGAATCCTCCAAATCCGTGTCTTCTTTTTAACTACACCCCTGAACAGCCAAAAATGAGAACCAAGAATTCTGTAATTTGCATTTCACACAAAAGAATTGTTTGTGTACAGTCAAGGTTGTTAAAAATAACATTTGTGATGAGTTAAGTGGAGGCAGATTCTCATTGGCTTTCTCCCAGAAAACCTCAATAACTTTTAAAATTTGACAAACAGAGAAAAAAAATAAGCCTAACAAAGAGACTTTGTATTGTCCCCCCTTTACGCTGCTGTAGAAACACAAGGCTTCATGAAGACATCAGTCCTGATCCAAGTTTGAGTTGCTGGCACACAGGCTAGAAGATAAGGGACCTCCAAACATTCCAAATCCATGCTCTTCTGGGGGTTTTGCAGCAGGGGTGAGCATCAGGGGGACTTTGAGGTTGCAAAGTCGTGTTCACAGCATCACGTCTCTTGGAACTCTCCCACAGCATGCTGTTCTGCACCATGAGTATTGCTTTCCTGGGCACTAGAAATAAATCTGGGGCATCTGCTGCTTCTATCCCTAGTAGACAGGCAATACATTGATTAGTATCTTAATTTGAATAAGTGTTTCATCAATTTCCTCCAAATTTGGTTTGAGGTGTAGAACAGATCGAAATTTAAGTTATGTTCCAGCTGAATATACTACATAACATCCATGTTAAAAAGCTAGGCAGAAAAAACGTGTGCATTTGTAATTATATGGCAAACAGCTCCTAAATATCACCCCAAAAGAATGTTTCAGAGCTATAAATATAACTGGATAGAGCCAAGCTTAATCGTTTCACTCTTAAAAGTGTTATTTTATGAGGAGGTTTAATTTTTCTAAGATTTAGTCTGCATGTTCCTCTCTGTTATTTCCCCTGTAATTTCTGAATCAGGCCATTTGGCCATTATCTACCTGGAGAGCTTACTGCCTCCTCCTTTAGGATGTTTTCTGCCTGGGCTGCAATTCTGCTGTGTAGCCTGGATCAGAGCACTGCTTCTATTGCCATTTGGGTTTGCCTTCTTCTTGTGCTAGAAGGCTGTGCTGCCATCCAGCGAGA
>NW_009730273.1:0-13468 GCF_000703405.1 Apaloderma vittatum
TGCGGATGGGGGAACGAAGGAAACGAGCCCCAGCAGTGAGCCGGCGGGCTTTTCCCTCGTGTGGGAAGGGTTGAGGAAAGGAGGTTTGAAAGTTGGGTCTTGCCCGGCGCCCCCGGGCTCCGGCTGCGTGTGTCATCCTGCGGGAATTTGTGCAGAGCTGGATGAAAGCCCCGGTCCCGCATCGCGCCCCCGCTGCAGCTCCCGGCAGGGGCACCGCGAAATCCCTGAGGAGAGGGCGAACAGGGGTGCAGTGCCTTCAAGGGCTCTCTTCTGAAATTCCTTAAGCCTTTCCTGGGGCAAGGTGTACTGCACAGCAGGCCTGGGGGAAAAAAAAGGTTTTGAACCTGACTGCTGCTAGTTCTGTCTGAAGTCTGACTCTCGTGTTTGAAGAGGCCCTGGGTGGTCTCCATCACCAGTCTCTCCTCCAGCCATGCCTGAATTTATAAACTTATCCCCCCTCAAGTATGTTCCTCGGCCTGGAAGATAGCAAACTGTTAAGTCTCAGTGGAGAGTCATTCCCTATCTATATATAGGTCTTCGTCTTTCCCTGAATCTTTCTAAGCTACTTTGTGTCTTTTCTGAGATAACGGAGATGGATACAGCTCGGGAGCTGCAGGTTGTGTCGATGTGCTCTAAACTTCCAGTTGTGTGGTTTTAAAATTTCCAGGCTGCTTACAATGGCTCAATTCATAGAATCATAGAATGTGTTGGGCTGGAAGGGACCTTTAGAGGTCATCTAGTTCAAACCCCCTGCATTGAGCAGGGGCACCTTCAACTAGCTCAGGCTGCCCAGCCCCATCCAGCCTGAACTTGAATGCCTCCAGGGCTGGAGCCTGCACCCCATTCCTGGTCAGCCTGTTTCAGTATATTCTTCCATTACATTCTTTTGACTGCTCTTTCCAACTGCAGAATTGCTTTTCACTTGCGTGTCGTTCCCTCTACATTAAGCAAAATGATACTGGATTTCTTGTATTTGTCATTCAAATGCACGTGTTGAGTCCATGTGTGTTCCCGCTGCTGTAACGGAGCAGCTCTTCTGCAGCAACATTTCATGCCAGGCCCCACAAATTAGTCAGTGTCAAATCTTAACTTCTCCTGTTAGGTGTTTCTTGACTTCCTGAAGTGTTCATTAACTATGGTTACAAGCACATGCATCATGGTTCTGAGAGTTAGGGTTCAGCCTGGAGAACAGAAGGCATCACGGAGATCTTACAGATGAAATGGGGCCTACAGGAGAGATCAGGAGGGGTGGTTTGTCAGAGAGTGTAGTGATGGGACAAGGGGTAACAGTTTCAAACTGAAAGAGGGTAGATTTAGATTATATAGAAGAAAGAAATTCTTTTCCGTGAGGGTGATGAGACACTGGAACAGGTTGCCCAGAGGAGCTGTGGATGCCCCCTCCCTGGAAGCGCTGCAGGCCAGGCTGGATGAGAATTTGAGCAGCTTGGTCTAGTGGAAGGTGTCTGTGCCTGTGGTGAAGGGGTTGAAACTTGCTCATCTTTAAGGTCGCTTCCAACCCAAACCATTCTATGATTCTGTGTGACATCTACCCTGTCTACACAAGGAACAGTAAAATCTCCTTGGTTTTCATCTTGTTTTTCTGTTGGCCCTCATTATATTGCCTAGTAATATACTTGCTGCCCTATTTAGAAAGATAGCGGTTTCTAACACATTATAACTTTTTGATTTTGGTGTGAAATTTCAAACCATATAGATTCTACATTATTTTTTGACATAGTTGTGTTGTTAATTTGTATTATGGGACTAGCTTTCCTTTCAGAACACATTTAGAGAACTTCATTGCAGTTCTGTCTTTTGGCATAGTGTTTTTGACCAGGAGTTTTTGGTTTTGACTACCTACTGGCTCATGTTTCATGGTAGCACGTTTTAAAAATGAGGTAGAAACACACCCTGGTGCCAGTGTGCTGTCACATCAGTGGTTGGTTTTCCATTAATAAGTAACTGTAACTGTGAGATCATCTCAGTCATTCTGTGGGATTCTTCAGTTATCATAAAATACCCATTTAACATCCTAAAAAGATACATTCATAATGTTCATACTGAAGTCACTGATAGAGCTCATAAAGGATATGTATTTTTACCAGTTTTCAAATGCTTGCTTAATTCTTTTCAGGATTCTGATTCTTCAAGAACTTCACAGGTGTGGGATTTTTTTTTTAAGTGCTATTTTATTATGCTTCTGAAGAAAAAGTCTTTACAAATACGAACCATATAGAGAGGAGGGTTTGGTGATTTTTTTTTTTTTTCCTGTAATGTAGGCATCCTAGGACAACAGCTCAGAAGCATGATATGTCACATTGTCTGAAATGTTAAAACTGAACTTTGGTAATTTCATCTGTAATATGAACTATTGTAGCACTATTAGATTTAGCAGAAATATCAAGGTAAATTCTTTTGAACATTTTGTTAGTTTCTAAAAATAACTTCTTTAATTCCATTACAGTTTCTTTCTTTCCAGGGCTGCTAATGTTGGGAATAAGGCTTTGAAACTCCTACCCAGGAAACTGAAAATTACCTTGGGGCTTAAAAGTTCAGTCTGAAAAAGATAACATTCTCCTGGCATTAAAACTTTAGCTGAATCCAAAATATCAAAAAAGGATTGGTTTGGGTTGGATTTATGTGATAAAAGCCACAAATAGTCTCAAATCCAAATAGAACCAAACTTTCCAATATATTTTTATCTAAGTATGTTTTCTACAATGAAAAGGTAGTATTTCAGTATTCAAATTTCCGTGTTATGAATGGAATAAACCTCAGTGATGGAGAAGTGTTTTCACTTTGCCTCCATTTAAATTGGTGTAAACAAGATATTAAGTTTTCCAGACTGAAGTGTATATCAGTCTTTCAGAACACAGGCAATACAGGGGTGGGCAGATACAGTTAGGGAAGGTAACTGTATTTTATTACCTACAGAGAGAAATAAACAGAATAATTACAAAGAATAAAACCTGCATCAGGGCTGAGCTACAGTAGGGACTTTATCGCTGTGCTTTACAGGAGGAATTAAAGCAACATCTGGACATTTCCTGTGTCTTCTAACAAAGCACTCTTTTACCAGACAGCTTGAAGATTTTTCAGTAGGGATCAGCAGAGGTTCTGCTGTATTAATGCTTCACCATATGGATTAAACACCGAGTCAAGAGAAAACTGTTACTTATAGTCCGTCTTTAATTTTTTTTAATAAAAATCATTGTCCATGCACATGTCCCTGTATTATGAAGTTTGGATAAGTTGAACTATGGAGGAAACCTAAGAAGTTGAGCTTTCAAGAAAGAAATCTGACAGGGACAAATAAAAGATTATCTGTAAAAATGAACAGATATGATGATATTAATTAAATGAGAATCTCAAAGATGGAACTTAGAAGAGTCAAAGCTAGATTCTGTGAGGAGCCTTTGTGAACGTGTACCATGACTATCCAGCAAGTTCTCCCCAAAGGTAGCTAGAAGAACTCTAATAGGACAGGATTTAGACCCTTTCTTCACATTTTAAACACACCTATAGTAGACTTCAAAGATATGGCTGGAAAGGATGTGGCAGCATGTAAACCAGTAGCCTCACTGTAATGGCATTGCAAATGCTACACATATTAATGAATATATTCTGAAATGTAATTAACAGTAGCATTGCTGTCATATCCTGAGCAATATCTGGAATTTTAAGTACAGGAAAATTGTATTATTAGAGCAGAAGAATCAGAAACTGAAACTTAGTTTGTTAGTACATCTTATGTTATGTTTATAAACTTGCAGAATATGATAAAAGCCTCTATTTTACTTTTTAAATTTCTTTACCAGCAGATTTTTAAAACCAAAGGAAGATGTCTTTTTTCCCAAAAATCTCTTTCCACCCTGAAGTTGAAGAGTATCTCACCAAAGTGTTCAGAAATAATGAGGTATGTGAAACAGATACTACTAATCATCAACAAATATTCACTAACTAAATACTGTTATCATTCCTTTGATTTAATACCTTACAGTTAGTTACTGTCTTCACATCATATGCAGATTTATATATATAGTTCTATTTAAAATATAAAATTATTCTTTACATCTATTGGCTTAAAGTAACTTAAAAATATTTTTACTAAACATAGCATAAATCTGAGACTTCAGTTTTGGATCCCACTGAAGAGTGATCACAGAGAAAATTAACCACTATTAAACCACACAATATTGCCAAGAAATACTCCCTTACGCCAGTGAGAACCAAAAATACTATAGACAACCTATGAATTCCTAATGTCAAAGGACAGAAAAATAACATTTTTGTATATTGAGATAGGAGTTATTAATTCATATTTTTGAATCTGCTCTTCCATCTCCGTAGGACTGTTCTTGTGCAGAGCTCACTAGGAGTTAGTTTTGGTCCTTGCTGCAGCCTGCTTACAATGATCTTGCTAATACAACTTAGTTTTCCAGTAAGTCCTTTTCAAGAAATTTATGAGGTTTTCACTGGAATTAGGCCTCCAGGCATAGACAATCCTCCCTATTGCACACCACACAAACATATTCCTCCATTTCTACAGAATGTTTATTCAGTGGGTTTTTTTGGACTGAGCAAGAGGCTGCTGTGTGAATCTCTTTAATGTAAAATCTCTTCTTTCACTTTCAGCTTATCACTGCTTTAGGTACACAGGAGGCAGAGAGTAAATATCAATCTCTGTTAAGTCATCTGTCTCATCCACCAGGTTTCACAACTGTTAGAGTTAATACCCACTTGTCCTCAGTGAAACATGTGAAAAAATTGCTGTTTGAAGAGATCCAGAAGGTTTGTGCAGTTTCTTTATTACAGCAAAAATAACATCTTTTGCCTGATTATGAGAGCTTTTCATACTGAAAGCTATTCCTTAACTTAATACACATCCACTAGTACTAACATCATGCAGTCATATTGATTTCCTGTTGGCATTAAACAGTAAATGAAAATTCATTGTCGAGCAGCATCCAAGAAAGGCCATAACAGAGGGAAGACACAACTAACTCTTTCGTATGGCAGATCCAGACCTTATATAAGATTGGGGTACTACTGTAGTAAATACTACGAAAGGATCATAATTCTAGAGAAGATAGTAACAAGAGATAAAAACTGTAGTTCAGTATGCTGTGTTCAGCTTGTTTAGAACATTCTTACTTAAGACAAAAGGAGAATGGCTGTATATCTCATTGCACAAACTGTTTAGGAAAGTGAGAAAATATGTGTTTTAGAAACTGGAGCCAGAGTGATGCCCTGCAGCTTCTGTATTTTTTTTTTTTTAACTTGTTTTTAATCTTTTTGTAATGTTTTGGATTTCTACTTACCTTAATTAAACATTTATTTGATAATATATGCGCCATTATGTTTAAGAAGTAGATTATTTTGAAACTCTATCCTAGATCTTCACTCTGTCTAAAATGATCCAGTTCTTTAAGTAAATTATTAATGCTAGTGGGTGTACAGGGAGCTATTGCATGACAGGAGCCAAGACAGTTCTGTGATGCAGAGGCAGTTGACGGTATTCTGCTGGCTGGAATGGTAATGAGTTATGCTAATTTTAGCTGGATTGTAGAAATCTGGAAATGGATAGTGCAGTATGATATTTTGCTTCAAGGGAAAATGCTTTGCTGAAAACTGAATTACGACTGGCTTTTCATAAACTTTTTGTAATTTTAATTGTGGTTATATTGGAAAAAGAAACAACAGATTTTAACAAAAGCATCCTTATGGATTGTTTTCTTTCTTAAGAGAAAATACCTAGTTGGACTAGATGACCTTTAAAGGTATCTTCCAACCCAATGCGTTCTATGATTTATCACATGAAAAGTAATATATGGGTTTGTATGGTTTTTTTAGGTTATATTTTAGAAGTCTCAGACAAGAAGACAGTGCCTTTTTAAAGTCCAGGAAGAGTTTTGAAGTGGCAAGCTGTCATTTTTTTTCAGTTATGTTCACAATTCATCTCTCAGTACCCAATCAATGTTAAGCTGAAAAGAAAAATTAAAAGCGTTACCAACCTGGCATATTAAGCAGGACGGGTAATATGTGAATAGAACTAAACGTTGGCTTATAATTAGTAATATCAAAAAGATAACACAGTTTAGACCCAAGTTTCTCTGGTCATGTTACTGTGATCTGATGACAAGCCAGAAGAAAGTAAAAAGCAGTGGTAGGGTTATGCGTGTCAGAACACTGTCCCACTGTCTGAAGTCAGTTCACAATGAATCCCTTTGTGGCCTTCTTATTTCTCACTTTATTAAATGTTTAGTCTTGCACGGTAGTATTTTTAATACGGAGTGTTTCCTTACACACGATTTCCCAACCTCTCTTAAGTGTTTACACTACATTTATTTTTTGTACTCTACAGTTATAAATTATGAATGGAAAAATAAATTTCAGTCTAATTAAGTACTTTGGATTTTTAGTATTGCTTAACAATTATGTTTTTTAATGAAACAGCAGTTTAAAGGACTATGTGTTCCAGTTCTTGAGCACCCGAAACTCCAGGACGTCTTATTAATTCCTGTCATTGGACCCAGGTTTGAAATATTCAGTCTTTAGCCTTAAAATGTCATAACATATATTTTACTTATAGATTTCTTGTTAAACAGTTATGATAACTAACTCACTGTAAACGAAGCACAGTTCCATTAATATTAAGACCTAGCAGACAGTCTGTATCCTAACCAGGTCAGAGTTTTAGTCCTTAAAAGGTATAAGAAAACAGAGAGAGTTCTCTCTTTATTTATGAGATTAACCTTTTGTATGGAAAATATAACAAGTACATCCTCTCTGGAAACCCAGCGACGTGGCAGACAGCAGATCTAAACTTTTGTGGTGAAATGTAGAACTAGACCTAAATAGAGGCAGGGTTTTCTTCCACTGGAATCAAGACTAGAGCAAGACTTAAGGAGAATGGATCAATAAAGCTGAGCGGATTCCTGAATTATTTTTATTCTCTACCAAGTGATTATTTGTTCTTCATTCTTAAGATACATTGGGATGTTTCCCGTGTTTTATCTGTGTCTACCCCTATGGAGTTTCTTCATTATGTTATTTAATTCACCGATGGACATTGAAGTACCTTGTTCATAAGGAAGACTAACATACTTCAGATTCAGGTTATTTCATGACTAGGTAGAGATTAGTAACAAGTAGTACAAGTTCAGAAATGCTGTACATTCTAAAATAGCATCTCATGCTTTTATTTATTCTTCATTCATTTATTCATTTAATTTTCCTTTGTAGCTTTTCTGAACATTCTGTTCTTTTTATATTCAGATATGTTTACACTTAACCAGTTCAAGTAACTGTGTTCTTATGGGCAAAGTTCCTTGCACATGGTTACGCATTTATTATAGAGGTATCTAAGAGCTGTTAAACAAAAAGTCACTTCATAATCATCTGGTCTAGGAATGGATAGAAGATTATTTCTCCACTCCAGTATAATTTATTTGTATTCTGTGTCAGGTTTAGAATAATGGCAGAATATGTCAGAATCTGCTTTATTTTCCTTCTGATTTCCTTCTTGGTTGTTTCCTTTAATTCTCCTGGGACTAAAATAAATCTTTTAACTGTAATACATGATGGTTAACTTTGTTTTCTATTACATTGTGACAAAAACTATTTATGAACTAGTTTACGTGGGGGCTATTTGGTTCTTTTTTCTTTTTAACGCACTAATTTTTTTTAAACTGAACTACATTTTGTATTTTTAGGCGAGATTTAAAAAAACATGCATCTGAAGTCATCGTTGGAGCCCAGTGTGGATATGCGGTGCTTCGAGGAGCACACATTTATGTCCCTGGAATCATGTCTACCTCACGATGTAAGAGTTCTTTAAATACATGCAGTTAAGTTGTAAAAAGGACAGAAAAAATGTTGTCCCTTGATGGAAATTTGCAGTAAATAGTGACAGTAATTATTTTTTCTAATCACAGCTGGAATTAATCCTACAGTTGTAATCTATGGTAAATTTATTATACTTATAATAAATTATAAGTAATTATTTCTCACCTGTCCTAAGCTCTTTTTTACATATGTAATTCTTATCCGGAGTATTAGTTCTCAAGGATTTCAGCTGCTTCTTTTCAATTGAAAATCTTTTTAAAGAGCGTGTTCAAAGTAAAACCTGTCTTTTTAATAGTTTTTTTGCTCCTGAACACTAACTTTTAATATCGATGTTCAGCAGAATAAACTCACAGAAGTTTATTTCTTTCCAGTCTTGTCAAAAAACAAAAGAGAAAAAAATAATAAAAGGAATACCACAGATACATCTGGATGCTAACTGGATGTATATTGGTTATTTAGTAGATACTGTTTCCAGATATGTTATTTATTTATTCAGTCACAAAGGTACCTGCCTTCATGATCCTGTCAGATTCTGATGTTACAGATCTAAAAAAACATTGTCTTTTTTTTAATCCATTCACAATTCATTTGGTATTGTTTGTGTATGAGAGATCTAGTAAAAAGGTAGTTTTTTCTTCAATTTTGATGTCAAATTCTTAAGAAATGAAAATTTTTGTTCCGGTGACTGTGAGGTAAGATAAAAAAAACCCCTTACATATACATGTTTAATGTTCAGCAGCCTATTAATTTTTTGTTTAAAGGTCATAGTAACTTGATTTGAAACCCATATAATTTTGGATGATTCACCTCATTATTCTATTATGATGATTAGTAGACCTTATCATGGTTTTCTTATTATTAAACAAAGTGAGTCAGGAAGGCATTCAATTAGCCATTTCATTTCCTTTCAGGAAAAAAACCTTCAAGAAGTTTTAAGCATAGGCTTAAGACCAATTCACTGAACAGGAATGTTTTTTCAGTCTAGGACTTGATAATGAAATAAGTGTATTGCCGTAGCAGTTGTTAAAACTGTTTATTTAGACAACCTCATAAATATTCAAATCCCTCTCTGAGTCAACTAGTGATTTATCATAATTGCCACATATAATTATGCATGCAACATAAATTCAAAGAAAAGATACTGTAAAACTTTAGGAGTACTTCAGGGGAATTGTAGATAGGAAAAAAAAAATAAAAGGGCATGCTACCCACTTGAGGCCAAGCATAATAAGGCTGCATTAAGCACAGATGGTCTAACTAGGGGAAAAAAAAAAAAAGAGTATAACAAGAACATGCATTTAATCACTGAAGTTGCAATTCAAATGAAAGTAAAATAATTATCAGGGGGCTCTGAGTTTAATTTAACTAATCAAACTCTAAGTTTTGTGTTTATGGAATGCCAATATAAGCTACAAAAAACTTAAGAACTGCACACGGTACTAAAGCATTTTGAAAAGACAGTTGCCAACAGAGAGGGAAATAAAATCCTTTTGTTTCAATACCGCAAAAATCATTGGCCAATATGCTTGATAGAAGAGCTAAATTGCTGCAAATTTTTGTCCTTTTAAGTTTAAGAGAACAGTAACAGGTTATCACATAATGTTTTGTGTGCCATTCTGTAAAAAGAAGCTATGCAAAAAAAAAAAGACAGATCTAGTGGCTACCCAACAAATATTACCATTTAAGAATTCCAGGGCATCTGTGTATACTAAGAAGGCCACCTGATTATAGGAAAAAAAAGATTCCTAAATACAATTCAAAGAATTCTTGGGAAGCTGAACTGGCATTAGTCTTACTTGTCATCAAACACATCTGAAATGTAATTTTGGAAAACTGTCGATTTCTGTCAGTGGAGGACTTTATTTTTAAGCATATGTATTAGCCAGTCAGTGTATAGAACTTGCTCAGTTTTCTACAAAAACACCTAAACCTTTTCCATCTATTTTTTTCTAACTCAGATAGATTGTTAAGTCCCTAGGACCACACTTCCAGAGTTTGGTGTATATTTACATACTCGACTGCTCTGGAGGGTTTTAGCTGGAGATGTAAAACTCATGTAGAGGGTTATCGAAAACAGTTGCCTTTGGGAGAAGAAATACACCAGAAAAATTGTTTCAACAGGAATATATAATCACTTGTATCAAAGCAATTGTTAGGAAAAATGCAGCTGTAGGTATGTTCCACCTAGCCCTTGAGAAGGCATTAGACAAGTTTAGTGTTACTGTCTTTGCAAAGTAAGTCTGAACCAGTGTTGTTTGATGTACTTCTGTATGTGGAACACACACAGAGGACTGAATCCTGAAGAGTGTACATAAAATTTATAGGTAACCATGCCGTGATAAAATATATAAATGAAGATTTGTCTAGCCACTTAAAAAACAAGACACACTGTCCTATTTGTTACCTTGTATCTCTTAATAGCTCTAATCATTTGGTAGCCATCATTCACCATGTACACTTCCAAGCTAATATAATTTTCTTCTTTGATTACATTAAGAAAGTTTAAATTTTGGTATGATGTAGGAGCTGAAGTAAGTAGTCTCCTGAAAATCCTAAAATATTTGGTCACTACCATCTTGTCAAGTATAATATTAATCTTGAAATTTCCATTCTTTGCACAGTTATGAAAGCTGGGGATCTGGTTTCGGTGTATTCAGATGTTGAGGGGAAATGTAGAAGAGGAGCAAAAGAATTTGAAGGAGCCAAAGTTTTCCTTGGAAATGGGATTTCAGAACTGAGTCGCAGTGAAATCTTTAGTTCAAGTGGCCCATTGAAGTAAGTCTGCAGTAACTATAATGTTCACCTACAGCTTCACAAAGACATTTGACTGACATCTCTGACAGTCTGCAAAAACAGAAGAAGGTCTACAGAGAAAATTGTATGCCAATGCCTAGTGTATACATGTCTGGCCAAAAGCAGTTATGGATTGAAATTAACATAGCTAAATTAGTTTTATACATCTCTTTATATTATCAAGGCTTGGATTAAATTTGTGTACAAAAGAGATAAATTTCCTTTATGCAATTTTTACAGATAGCTCCAATTTATAATGTCCTATTTTTTTTGTTACAGTTTACTTAATGGTATAATTCAGAAGAACATCAGATTACAAAATTCTAAAAATATTTTTCTTGGTTGATTTGTAAATGTGTCACTATTTGAGAGCACCAGGATAAAAGTTTACTGTGGCTGCCTGGACCATGTTGGGCACCAAGAAATCTGACAGAGTTTAAGGCTGGGATGGCCACTAAACTCTGACACTCTCTGTGATCCCCCATTGCCCTTCTAGGGGAGGATGAGGGGAGCCAGGGAGAGGAACTTGGGAGGTTGAAAAAACTTGAACCACTATAATGAAAAAAAAAAACAAAACAAACTACTAAGAACAACAATGAATATGTTAAACTATATACAGGTATTATACAATTATACAAATGTATTTAAAAATAGAATACGCTAATACGGAGCCCCCACCCTCTGGATGAGGACTATGTCCTCAACAGAAAAAACCCAAAGTGGGCTCAGCAGCAGACAGCAGTGCCCAAGCCCAGAGTCCCAATAACAGTCAAAAAATAAAAAATAAAATTAAAGAAAAAGGAGCTGTGCTGCTTCTACACAATATGAGCAGAAAGGGAAGAAAAACCTACCTTGGTGAACGGTGCTTTTCTGGGAGGAATAGAAGCAGCAGGAAGATCAGCAGCACAGGAGCGATAACGATGAGGCTCTGACCACCCTTCCCACACAGCAGCACAGAACCTCAGAGCTCTTCTTAGGGGCCTTTTTATACTGAGCACATGGGCAGGAACACCGTGATTGCTCCATTTGGGACACCTGACCCATCCTCTTCTCCCTCTCTGGGACTGCCGCCTGTGCTGGGCAGCCCCAGAACGCGTCTATCCTGGTGCTCACAAACCAGGGCAGTAAAATTACTGATTCAAGTTTCCATTTTAATTTAATACCATTGAAAGTTATAAATAAAATTATTATAAATTATTATAAATAAAATTATCAAATTCTAAAATGTTTTTCAGTGGGATGGGCATAAGAATGACAGAACCAGTCTACCTTAGTCCTTCATTTGACAATGTGCTCCCTAGTCATTTGTTTTTACAGGTATGTATGTTACAAAAATAAAAGCCTGTACTTTTTGCAGAATAAAGCAATTCCTCTAAGCACACAGTAATACTTTATATATTTGTTGTGTATTATGACACCTAGTTCACTCTTTGGATACAGAGAAAACAAAAGTGTTTAGAATTAATTCAGTATCAACATGTAGGTGGTATAATCATACCACATCTGAGATATGATAAGGGACTTCAAAGTGTCACTTAAAAACTTAAAAATTCTTTTTGCACAGATACTCTGCACAGAACTTGCAGGTTTTGGAATCTGCCTATGAATTCGGAAACATGGCCCTCTTTCTGGATACATCCTTCTGCAGATAATCAAGAAAATCTCCAAATATTAGGTTGACTTTAAGTTGAAGAGAAAATCTCTATCTTCTTAGCCCTGATTAGAAAAAACAAACCACCTGAACAAAATAACGATGAAAAAACTTACAGTAGCACAGTTTTCACTGCCTTACTATAAAACTGCACAGCTTCCAAAGAATGGCAAATTTTATGTAGTTTTTATTGTAAAACTTAAGAACTTATTTCAAGCTAGCTTTTCCTTTTGCGTCTTTAATATTTGTAGTACCTGTGGTCATTTTCCCCCACAATAAAACTAATTGAAAGTAATACTCAGATATGACAGCCACCTGTGCTATGTTGAAATGCAGGATGAAATCATGGAACTTAATAGTTTTCTTACATCAGGTAAAATTCTAGGGTTTAGTTTGCTGACATAGAGAAGGTGAATAGCTCAGTTAGATTTCTAAGACAATTAGTGTGCCAACAATGGTGCTGTATTTTTTTGATAAAAGATGATTCAGAAGCAGAATTTAAAACAAAATCAAGCTGTCCAGTCTTCCAAAAAGAAGTTGTAATCTTTAAAGCAAAGGTAAATTTTATCTCAGATAAGCCCTTGTTCAGAAATATTCTCTGCAATTCTAAGTTATCTCATTTGATAAGTATCACTCAAACACCAAGATAAGTCCTGTATTACAGTGAATTGTCTCAGTCGCTATGTGTTTTGTCAGAAAAGTCAGCTCAGCAGATGAGGGATATTTATGCATATATTCTCGTGGTAATTGGTCTTAGTATCTTTAACTCAGCATCCATGCTGTCTTGTGGTGTGGACAAAGGGTAGTTTATCAAACAATATATTATCTCTTGGCCTGCAGTAGGGGAGGGGCCTTTTCCTCCCTGATTCAGCTTACCGAAGCACTTGCTTTCAAGGAGCAGAACTGTTAGGGGGGGCAGGTTATGTAAAGAGACTGGCACACATGAGAATTTAGATCTTATTCAGCTTCATGCCCACCAGGATCCCCAGGACCTTCTCTCAAAGCTGCCTTCCAGCCAGTCAGCCCCAGCCTGTGTTGGGACCTGGGGTGCACCCGGCGCAGGAGTGAGCGGTTCTGTTTGTTGAGCTTTGTGAGATTTGCCCTTCTCCATTTCTCCAGCTCATCAAGGTGCCTCTGCATGGCAGCACAGTCTTCCAGTTTATCTACCACTCTTTA
>NW_009730273.1:13499-26136 GCF_000703405.1 Apaloderma vittatum
GAAACTTGTTTAGGGTACAGTCCATTCTATTATCTGGGTCCCAAAGGAAGAGGTTTGACAACACTGGAGCCAGTGCCCACTCCTGGGGTACACCACTACTGGCTGGCCTCTAGCTGGACTTTGTGCCACTGATCGTAACCCTTTAAGTGCTATTTCTTTGACTGGTATTTGCCATGTGTGAGATGAATCATCGTTCCTTTTTTTTTGAACACTGTGGCATGGAACTTGAAACTGCTAATCAATGACAACATGTAGTAAAGACAACTTTAAAAGTTTTTTATACGTTGTATTGAACCAAGGTAGAAGAAATTCTTATTTCCACATTGTCTAAGATGCAGTACTGTGCATAATTATTGCACATTCTTTTTCTTCAGTACATTTGTTCTGTTTGTACAATAACTAGCTTAGTTCAGCTTCTTGGTACCTTAAGTCAGCAAGTTTAAACTCCTGCCTATTGATCTTATTGTTCATTTCTACACTACACCAGTATGTTCACATAGTAAATGTTCCAGTAAACAGGTCGATATAAAATATTTTTAATATACAGAGCTGCTCTGTGTCTGTGATAGTATCAGCTTATTTTATTTTGACTTTTAGCACTGTAGTCATAGTCATGAACCCTTAAAATTCAGTCATAGATACTCATATATAGCTTTAAATAAAAAAAAGGATCCACTGGAGGCTTCTGACCTATACTGTCTGTTTTATGTAATCACAATAGTTCATTTTCAGTTAAGCAATTGACAGCAGTATCAGAGGTATCTTCACTGCTGAATGAATTTTTATTTCAAGGAGTTTGTAATTTCTTAATACAGGACTTGATACAGGACATAAGGTTAGAATTGTCCCATATTTCTTTTTACAACAGAACTTGCCTTCCGTGGTTGTGAGCCATATTTTAAACCCTCAGCCAGGAGAGAGAATTTTGGATATGTGTGCTGCACCTGGAGGGAAAACAACCCATCTTGCAACATTAATGCATGACCAGGTAAGAAAAGTCTCGAATGTTTTCTGTCTTGGGGAAGAAAGTCTGACCATTTCACTTAGCTGCCAGAATGCACAGATAATTTACAACAGCAAACAATTATTTGAACGTTCTATTTACCAATATATTTTGCTACACATCAGAATACTTAAATTGGCACAGACTATCAAATAATTACCATCACATTTAAAACCTCATTTACTGCAGATTGACCTGCTGAAATATATTTGATTTCACTTTTTAAATGTTACCATTTATTTGTAATGGAAGAATTTGTAACATGCGAGGCAAGGTTACAAGGAATATGCTCGATTCATGGAACTGAGAATACATGGAAACCAGGGGTTACTACTGTGTGCTAGGAGAACGCACAACTCCATATAAAAACATATTTAAAGTTACTGAATCCAATTGACCTTCTTCTTTGTAAAAAATATAAACTATGCAGTACGGATCTCAGGCTGAATTTCTAGTCTGAATTTCTCATTCGAAGGTAGAAGGTCACAAACCCAAAAATATCTCATGAGAAAGTAACAAAAGTAATAAAATATTCAGAGGAAGACAAAGGAAAATAATACACAAGCCAAAAGTAATTTGGTTATAGAAATAATAATTTGCATATATTAAATTGCTGTATGCAAAATGAGACAGAAATGCAGGTTACTGTTTTCTGGCAGAGAGGGGAAAATATTTTCATCGGAACAGGATTTTTAGAATATATCAGATTATTTTGAAATCTTGCAGTTACATTATGCAGTACTTCAATGGTTGTCTGTGCATTAACGGGAAGGTACAGTGGGTAATAATGTGAATGTATTTAGAAAAGACGCGTATTCAGTTCTGTGACAGTTTGCTTATTGAAGTGTTTCTTTCCTCAGTAGAGAAGGTTTGCAGACATGCATTAAACATGCATTAGACAGTCATTAGACATTTATTAGATAGATTTCTAAAGCTTCCAATTTCAGTGTGATAAATAAAGGAAGTCTGTAAAAGCATATATTTCTGTCACGGGTTCATTTACATCTATAATTTTTCCATCTGTGTATGTACATTTTGTAAAAATTTGCATAACTCTTTCTTTCCTTAGTCGTTTTAGATATTTTGATTGAGCTTACCTCTGGCTGAAGTGGTAAAGATTAACAATACAGATGCTGAAATTTATCTGAATTTCAATTTAAGATATAGAGAAAATATATTAGTAAATTTGCACCGCTTTTTAGTTCTTGAGTTCCATTCACAGATTTTCCATACCAAATTTCCACAGACAGTATATTAATTCATTAATGTTTCAGCATATTTGAAGCAATCTTTCTGTGATTTAACTGTAAAAAATTAGTATATTGGTTTCAGATGAGATAATAGGAATGCAAAATTACTCTGTATTGTTAAGAGCTTTAAAATAGGAATTTGGAATAGTTAAAGCTTGAGAATTGAATTTATGATGATCTGGATCCCAGTTCAGACCACAGTTACTTCCAGACGTCTTTCAGGAGGTTGCGCTGGCAGTGGCTGGCAGGGAACAGATGGGGAGGAACTGTTTGTCTTCCAGCTTGTTCTTTTTTTCCAAGAGTTTCTCAGGAGAAGGATGTGCCTCTTCATACCCACAGCACATGTGCAGCAAATGCACTGTTTTAGCAACAGACCTAACTTTCAAGCACAAGCAACTGCGCAGTTGCAACGGGTTGGATGGTGAGAGAGGAGAAGCAGCAGCACAAGGTCATCGAGTGCATCTGCAAGGGGTGATTTGGCTCACCGTAGCTGAAGGCTGGACACCATTGACACAACATAAATCCCTTTTTACTTCTCAGTGCTAGACCTACATATTGGCTAATGTGTCATACAATCAACAGCTTATCTTTACTGAAGTTTTTTTACACTATCTTAGTCATGTTACACTTCCATAAGACTCCAGAAAGCCAATCACCAAGTAGGAAAAAGTCATGTTTTCTCAACAGGTTTTCCTTTCTATAGTAAATCCAGTAGAAGTTTTTGGTCTTTTTTTTTTTTCCCTTTTTTTTTTCTTTTCCTGAAGGCAGAATTACTGTTCTCGATTTTAGTGATGCTACTGTTTAGTTCCCTTTTAAGGGAACTAAGGATTTAAGGATTTAATCTAGTAGATAGTGGTGTATGTTTGCTTTTATTTATCTTGGGAGAGGAAAAGAGAAATCCTATTCTTACATAAAAGGAATTATGTGTAATTGTGATTCCCTTCCCCTCAATGTCTAAATTTATTCTAGTATTTATAGTATTTCCCAAAGTAACTTGAGTGACAACTACTGTGAGTATAATTGTAAGTTATGTGCCTGAGCAAACCAGAGGCCGAGATGTATGTGATCCTGTTTCCCGCCACCTCCATGCAAGTTTAAAATCTGTTGACCTATTTTACCATGTATTTGAGATTTCTACCCTCTTTTGAATGATTACATTTTTCCCTAACTTAGTGCTCTGTAAAACAGTTCAAATCAAACAAAAAGAAATAGACAAAAAAATGCTTGTCAGGAGTCCGATGTATGATCCCTCAGGGAGTGACTGTGCCAAGCAGCTAGTGCCAGTCAGAACACACATGGCATCAGACCAGTATCCAGCCTCATGTGTGTATCGTGGAAAATATGGTAAAGCAAGGACAACTGGAATGTGGATTTAATAACAAAACTCTGCAGGGAAAACTAAGCCTCATTCATTACACTGCTTATGGAGAGGGGAGGAAATCAAGAACTGCACATCTATTTAATCCCTGTACTTTTCATAAAAACTTCTTTTTTTTTTTTTTTCCCCAGGGTGAAGTAGTAGCCATGGACAAGATAACTAACAAGGTCAAAAAAATAAAGCAAAACGCTGAATTGCTACAGTTGAATTGCATTAAGGCCTTTTGCTATGATGGAACAAAAGCACTTTCAGTTGAAAAGAGAGAGGATGACCAAGGTAAAGTAAACAACTTGGTTAGTAGTAGCTTTTAGAAGAAAAGAGTAATCAGTTTTGCACTGACGGTATTAAACCTGCCCCAGGTCAAGTCCTTGAAATCTTGGCAGATATCTAAGTTGGTTCAGCACTCTTTTTTTTCTCCTTTTTTGTGATTATCAGCTTCTCCATGAAGCAAATACAAAACTCAAACTCTCTGTCCTTATCATAACCTAATATGGTCAAAGGAAATGCATTCCTTTCCCAGATAATATCAAAGACTGAAGAAGCCTTAAAGCTTCTCTTATGATAATGTTTAACCGCATAGTCTGATCTGTTTGCCTTAGTTTGAGAAAAAAAACATTTTTGGAGAATTGCTTGACTTTTCTGCCTCAGAATCCCAATCTGTAAAATGGGGTTATTAATACCTAACTCCCAGGAGTGCTGCAAGGTTTAGTTCGTTGATGTTTGTTCAGCTGTTTAGGGGAAAGTTCTATAGAAGCACAGTGTATTATTTTAAGTTCATTTTGTGTGCTTTTCTGAAGTGCTGTATTTATGATGCTGGTTCTGTTCCCATGATGGAGCGATTTAAACAGTATCTGCTGTCCTGATTATTTTTAGTCTGTTGTGCAAAGTGTGCTGTTCTTTCTCACTCTATTTTATCCCAGTCACTGGTTAGCCTAAGTAGGAATCAGGTTGCATAACTCACCTTCCTTGTTCCAATGCCTTGCAGTTATTCCTGCTTTGGACGACTAAAGATCCTTTCGTAATAGTTTTTCTACGAACATAACACATTGTAGGTGGTATGTAGCACTTACACAGGTGAATAAGAGCTAGCTGTAGTGAAGGCTCTTCTGTACGTCCCTATGAGTAAGATATGACATATTTTGAACATTGTAGTAATGAATCAGAGGTAGATAAATTAGATTAATTTTGTAGTGCTGGAACAAGCTAGGTAGCAATCGTAAGAAGTCACTCACTTGTTTTCACTTGTGACCTGACTTGAATATTTGAGGAGCAGGAGGAGAAAAGGAAGTAAGGCATATATATGGCTCACTTCTTCATTACTTAATCAGGGATACGTGTATGGAGCCACTTTTGTCTTAGTGATGCCGAGTTGAAGAGTCCCTCTAGCACTAAGGCGATAGAAACTTTTAGGCAGTTGAGCCAGTGGGCTTCAGATGAAAGGATGGGCTCTGCATGTACAAGTTACATATTCCCTTATCTATCCAGGTAATATTCCAAAATTGCACAATCCTAACTAAACAGTTAATTGTTCTGCTGTGGAGACAGCATATGTTACACATTAGAACTTGTAATAATTCATGTTACTATGAAGTGCTTTATTTTCTACCAATACATAGGTGTCATAAGAAATAGTTATTATATAGATAGTCTAATTAATATTACTTAAGGCAGTCTTAATTATTATCTACAGGCTTCTCTCAGTAAAGATTTTCACATGGTTCAGTTATGAGCTGACTATGGTTCATCACAGCCTATATAGAGAGGCTGACCAATCATATTTCAACATTTTTATTTGATTACTTTTACATTTTACTTTCAAATTATTAAATTAAGGTTAAAAGATATTATTGCCTAAGAGACCATGCATTATTTGTGCTCACAGAACTAAAACTTCAGTTTTCTCAGAGGTGAAAACTATCACCAGCAGTGCTCAGACTTGTATCTAGCTGAGAGTACTTTTGCAGGAACTATCTATAGAACATAAATGTTTTATGTCAAGGAAGCAGTAACAGCTTGTCCTTACCTGTGGTGAAGCCTCAAGGGAAGAAACAGCCACATTTTACTTTACTAACTGCTTTTTGCAGAAGGACCTCCATTCTTACCAGAGTCATTTGATCGAATCCTTCTTGATGCTCCATGCAGTGGGATGGGACAGAGACCAAACATGGCTTTTTCCTTGACTTTGAAGGAAGTAACCTCTTACCAGCCACTACAGCGCAAGCTTTTCACTGTGGTATGTATTAATCCTTGCGTAGGTAAGCTAAATTGAATGTAAATATTTTTTTCAGCGTAAAACTTCATACCGAAAAACGGTGCCTCATTTCCCCTCCCTTTTCAGCAGTTAAGTAAACAAGATAGTTTTAGGATTCAGGTAACCTCTCAGCAATGCTGTATCTGTTGCTAGGTGAAGTGAATTCACTGGAGCATGAGAAAGGTGTATGTAAGCCATAGTAAACAAAAACCTTGGCATGTATTTTTTTATTCCTTCAATTTCTTTAGTTGTAGTGTATAATTATCGCAGTGGTCTAAGTCACAGAGCAGGTTAAAGGCTTTCCTCTGCAGCAGCACAGACTCATTCAAGTTCACTGCACAGAATGGTCGTGCCATGGTGTTGTGAAGTACCGTACGGGGTACGAGACAGAGTACAAAGTCAGGAGGCTGTACTGCAACCTCTCATGAGAGTATGCTTGGGCTGATGCTGAAAGATACGATTTCATGCAACTTCTCTGAATTATACGTACTCAAAGTGAACCACAGCTTGAGAAGCAGCATAGATATAGCTTCCATGCTAAACATGTGGAAAGAGTTGACATCTAATATCACTGATAAAAATATTGTGTATCCATGGTTGGCAGCAGGTGATGGAGAACTAATCCGTCTGGGATATGCAGAGCTGCAGAAATAACAAATCTGACAAGGTGAATCATTTCAATGGCAATAATAAACTGCATGAGCTATAATGCTGATTTGGAAAGAAGAATCTTCTAATACATGAGCTCCTTTACTGTATTCCCAGAGAAGAACTAGAATCCTAATGTCTATCATATATATTTGAGTTTAATTAAGTGCTGAAGTTTTAATATTATAGCTGATGGTTTCTTGGTTAATGTTGCTCAGTATAAAAATTTTTGCATTTAAGAATCAATGTTTATTGCTCCCTGCAGGCAGTGAAATTGCTGAAACCAGGAGGTGTTTTAGTATATAGTACATGTACGATTACACTCTCTGAAAATGAAGAACAGGTTGCTTGGGCCCTGAAAACTTTTCCATGCCTCCAGCTTCAGCCACAGGTAGTAGAATTTTTGGGGTACTTCCCATAATCTAGCGGGCTTGTTTTGGCACCGTAAAGTTAAGACACTCTATTTACTATAAATAAATCTCTTTTTCACTGCAGACAGGTTTAACTGCTGTGGATGGAAATAACACAAGGGTTTCTAAGACTTTTAAATCTATTTTCCTGTTTAATTGAGCTTCATTTAGGGATCATTAAGTAGTTTCCCACTGTGTACTATGGTTGGTTTGATTTGTACAACAGTCATTTAAAGCACAAGAGGGACAAAATATAGTTCAGGCAGGTTAAAATTTCTCTTGCAATTGTTCTTTAGTGCATATATTTTTATTCTTTTTTGCACATTCACAGGAGAGGTGAAAAATCTTTTATTAATGCCACTAAAGTAGTGAAGACTTGCATAAAAGATGGGAGATAAATGAAAAGAACCTTGTGTTTTGAGGAAGGAGGATTTTATATGTATGGGAGCTATTTTTACATTACATAACGGAACAAATTTATTTCAGGCTCAGCGTTCCAAGAATGTACCTTGTCTTTTCTGGTGTCAGTGTCTACCATTAAGATGTCTGTAAGGATGTAATATATAGGGAGACACTAGAATTTTTTATCTATACTGCATATATTTCAGAAACATGTTACCTTTATTAGTACCTTGAGAGAGTTTATCACCAGACAGTATGCGTGTCTCTCCCTCTTTGCTGATGTAATGAACTGGCTGGTTTATTTGTTTATCATCATGGATGGCTTTGAGGAAAAGTCTAACTCCGGTATCTGTTTAGCTTACTTAAACATTATCTGTCTTAATAAGTTTTGCTTCATCTTTTAACTGAAATTTAAAAAGTATATACAGTAGGTGTACAATGAGAAATTACATGAAGGCTGGAAAAGATTTAACAGCTCTGAAGCCTTTCTTAAAAGATTTGTACATCAGAGTTTTTCTGCCTGCTTTCACACTGTCCATTTACTATGAATTTTTCAGTTCCATCCGTTTAAACTGAGATTATACATTTTACCTAATAGCATAAAAACTACTTGATAGAATGATAAAGCCAAGCACAAACCATATTAACTCAAATGCCAGATTGATTCTGGTTTAATAGACTTTTGCAGTTAATACCAGTCTTGGATAAAGCACTAGTTTTCACACAAATGCCCCATCTGTAAAAATTAAGCTTTTGTGTATAGTATATGTTAAGTGAGATGACACTGAACTTTTTACCCGGAGACAGTCTATACAACCTTATAACCAGGTCCCTAGTAGTGTAAACTAAGGTGATCTGGTCTTTTCCAATGAACAGGAAACTGGAGTCTAGAGCTGACTTACTGCATGGTCCTTTTTTTGTTCTTCAGTGTCTCAGCAGACACCTCCTTTATGTACCCAGTCCACTGTCTCCCACGTTCTCAGTTTGGCAACAGATCCTGGAATCATGTTGGATAAGGAATAAACAGGAGATGGAGCCATAGGCGCTGATCTTGTAGGCGCATGTTACTGTGTGGCAGCTGATGCTTGGTGCAGACTTACTTACTTACTTCCTCTTAGGGGTTTGCACAGGATTTACTGTATGTCAGCTTAAATGCAGTAACTTAACTGTTAGGAGAAAGGAAAAAGCAGAGGAAAAAACTTGGTCTGTCTTTGAACGCTGACCTTGTGTAATAACCTCTCCCTTAGACTTTCACTTTTCCATCCTTCTATTACATTACTTAAGTTGCTACCCCTGTCTCCCTTTGTATGTTATTTTTTTCTCAATTTGCAATGGACACCTTTTTTTTGTCCCTTACCTGGAAAGCACTGAAATCCTGCTGAGGGAAGGGAAGAGAAGAATCAGGTTGCAACCTCTTGGCTGCCCAGCTTCACAGCACGAAGTACGTGGTTAAGCAACTAACTCGCACCATGTGCTGGCTGGGTGAGCTCATAGAAAAGTGATGGCTCAAAAAATATTCTGCTGTAGGCTGCATTAAAGACTACACTAGATTAGATATACAAAGGAGATCTATTTCTGATACTGCAATGGCAGCTTTTGCACATTATGTTCTGTCTTCTTACTGAATGCATGGAAAGAACAATCCAACCTAAAAATCAGGGTTTTGTTCCAGGAATCAGTGTATTAAATAAAAAGCAGTCAAGCTCCTCACAAGAAATGCTGAGAAAAGGGCCGTGATTTTAAGCTCGTCTCTTCTCCTGGATTTTGATGCCAAATATCATCTGAATACCTAAGTTGTTCCTTTCTTTTTTTCTTTCTCTGTCTCATACAAATATGCCTGTAACTAGCCCCCATGTACCCATTAGTTTAATTACATGACACAGAAAGTCTGAACCTCAGATTTTTCTGCTGCATCATCTTCCAAAATGATGCCTCTTCAGGCAGTATTCTGGACTGGGGCTTTCAGTCCTTCCAGCTGGAAGTTTTTAACATGAAGAATCCAAGTATTTCTAGTACTGTTACCGAGTATATTAGTAACCAGGTAAAGAATCACTATTTTTGACTTAACTCATAGCTGTTATTACAGAGAACTGCTGTGGCATCCTAAAACAATTAGAGCTTTTCATTTCCTGGTGATAACAGCTTTCTGGTGACATTTCATTCCTTTGGGTAATGAATTGATTTAGGCCTGCGTACCCATCCTCGGTAAGTGCTCTAAACTACTGGGCTAACGTGGCTGATGTGTACCACCGCTTCCACAAAGTACTTTGGACCCTGTATGACCCAGCTTGTATCTGTACTGGCCACATGGAGGCAAGAAAAGATGGGCCACTTCTAAATCCTCCCCATGTGAGTGACAGAAACCTCACCTGTCCATGTGCACAGTTAGGCAGCTCTGCCCATACCCAGCAGAACACTTCAGGGCACGCACTTAAGAACTTTACTGATGCGATTATTTGCTTTTCTTTGTTACTAAAAAAGGAACCTCACATTGGAGGAGAGGGCATGAGGGGAGCCGGACTGTCGCTCGATCAGCTGAAGCTGCTACAGAGATTCGATCCAGCCGCTGTGACGTTGCAAGGAATGGATACTAACTCTTTGCGAGATTCCAGGGAGGGTGATCTGATTTCACTGGCAAATAAGGACTGTATAGGATTTTTTATTGCAAAATTTATTAAATCGAACAGTAAATAAACATTTAGGAATGGAACCTGAAAAAATACCTCCGTGAGGCTAAGGACAGTTCAGAGTGAAGTGTGTTTCTTACTGCTGCACGTTGCCAAGCCAACGGGCTGACGGCAGGGTTGCTATGGCAGCAATAAAACCTGCCAGCTGTTCCGCTGGGAAAGAGCCACAGGTTGCAGACAGAAAGTCATGGCTGGGGGAAGGGTAGCGCCAGTTTTAAGTCTCCATTTGATTTTGTATTTACAGCAGGTCAGTGCATGAGCGACAAGCACGTTCACTCGTGCTGCAATCTGCTCTGCCTTTCCCCGGGTGAGTCTCTTCCCCAGCGTGGCAAGCGTAGGAACAGGGTTTCTCTGGGAGAGGAAGTAAACTACTTTTATGAAATGCAAAATATAAATAAAATAGATGGGAACTCTCGCCGTGAATTTTATAATAGTTTCTATGGAGGTTTACCAATAGTTAATGTTGCATTAAATAGTGCTTCACGAAACACTGTAACATTTTACAAAGAACTGTTTTATATATTGATACTTAGAACCTCATTTCTCTTTTATTTTAATACAAGCAAGATTCTCTGTACACATATACACAAAATACGATCAGGCTTTGTAGCACGTCTTTTATAGCAGCATGAATATATTAAACCATCTTACTCTGGGAATGTAAATAAATATTGTTTCAACATCAAACTTCCCATGCATAAACTGTATTGGTTCTGAAATAGCCTATTGAACTGTCTGACAAGTGACAATTTTAAAATTAAACATTTGCAACAGAAGGGGCTACAGTTGTGATTAATATATCAAAAGACAGAAAACAACGCATAACACCACCTGAAATGTTGCAAATCACCTTTTGAACAACTAAGAATATTAACTCTTTATTGGTTAGAAAGCATTGCCAGCTAAAATCATATGAAAATTGAAACTGGAGAAGCATGCTAATGAGAACTGCCTTAACACACTGCTCAAAATTTTAATAATCTAAATGATGTTAGGTGTATTTGAAAATTGTGCTTCAGTTCCAGACGTGTTCTCAGTTTGAACAGTATTCTCATTTCTCATGTACTGCTGGAACTGACAGTAGCACTAAAATTAGAGGGTAAAGGTAAGTACAATTCAACAATGTAAACTGACACCTTTTTTTCCTCTTACTCATCAAGTTGCAGTTTTTAAAAGCATTATCTAAAAACTGTGTCTTTTCACGCATAACTATTTGGTTGGATTGAAAGGAGCAATACTCCTTTTATAATCTGTCTTTATGCTGTCAGAAGCGGTTTTGCATTTGCTCACAATCAAAACAATTTATACAATTCTGTTTCTCAGTAGTCTGGTTGTTTACTTATATTTGCTGTAAATATTTTGAAACCATGTCTTTTCTACTGTTCGTAAATAAAATAAGTGTCCCTTCTGCTCTGCTGAGGTTGACTAGCACATCCCCTGTAAGGCCTATCCAGCAGGAAAGAAGGATGCAACTTTTGTCTACTACTTGGCTACTTCTGTTGGTCACCTCTTGCCACAATACATCTAAAGAAGATTTAAAATAATTTTGTTTCATCAGTAGTAGGTGAGATATCCTATTTAGAATCATGAAAGCTCACACTATAAACTACAGTCTCTTTACTCTAATCTGGCTAAAATAATTACTTGATAAGAAAAGGGACTAGGCTTTTATTTTAAGTACATGTTGAAATCTTTAAATCAGTGCTAGTAAAAAAGCATTTTTTTGCAGACTATATAGATTCTGTAAACATTAATCAGGACACACAACACTATATACTGAATTTTGCGTATGCTTTTAAAGTAAGGAACTTTGCCTCCAGTTTCAGTAGCAGGGTTTGTGCAATGCTGAATTTCAAAGAATTAAGATTGCTGAATTTTTAGTGGGAGATTTCACAGAATCATAGAATGGCCTAAGCTGGAAGGGACCTTAGAGATCATTTTAATCCAGCCTCCCTGCCGCCAGGGACGCCACCTCTCGACTAGTTCAGGCAACACATGGGAGTTGAGACTTTCTGAGATTTCTTTAGTTTTGAATGATAAGCAGGCTTTTCAAGAAGGTGATCTCACTTGATTATATATGAGAAGTTTCTATGCAACTGCATACCAGACTTCACCCGAAAAAAATTACTGATATCTGAACTTCAGCTACTAGAATTGTTCCTGCAAAAGCCAACTGCTAGACTTAAAAGAACACTTAGCATATTAAAGGGATAAGCCTCAGCTGTTTCCCCTCTCCCTGCTGGTAACTGAGGAGTGGGGAGGGAAGAGACTTCTCCGTCAGGTAGTTCATAACAGAAACTCAATTAAGATGCTCCAAATATTCCTTTGAAGGAGCCAGTATCCTTCCTTTGACTACAGGCTTGGCTAAATTAGATGACTAAAGTTAAATGGCTGCCTTCTTTTTTCTTCTTTTCCAACCTTACTATGTCTTCAGAAGTGCAGGAATACTTTCTCATTGTCACAACTTTGAGTATGGTGTATATATATTTTTAATACATAATAGGATTACTTTTCTGATAAGAATGCTTTACACGCTGAATCATTATGCTTCAGTATTCGGTGCTGAAGCACAATTGACTGTATATATTTATATATATACTATATATTT
>NW_009730274.1:0-16080 GCF_000703405.1 Apaloderma vittatum
TAAAGCCATGTTGGCTTTCTTGAATCCATTCTCTGTCTTCCATATGCCTTATTAGAGCTTCTAGGAGGATCTGTTTCATGATCTTCCCAGGCACAGGGGTGAGATTTACAGGTTGGTAGTTCCCAGGGTTCTCCTTTCTATGCTTTTTAAAGATACGTGTAATGTTTCCCTTCTTCCAGTCCCCAGGTATTTCACCTGACTGTTATGACTTTTGAAATACCATACCAAGTGGCTTGACAACTCCATCAGCTAGTTCCCTCAGGACTCTGGGATGCATCTCGTCATGGCCCATAGACTTTTATACATTCAAGTTCCTCAGATGGTAGATCATGCAAAACAGGGACTTGGGAGGACAAATGTCATCACTCCAAATAGCCCTCCCTTCCTTTTTCTTCCCCCAGATCCATATTCTGAGCATGATGTCATATGGTCTGGGATACCCCTTTGGTCTATTGGGGTCAACTGTCCCAGTTGTGTCCTCTCCCAACTCCTTGTGCACCCCCCAGCCTACTCGTTCGGGGCATGTGGCAAGGAGTAGTAAAGGCCTTGACACTGTGGAAGAACTGCTCCGCTTTAGCTAAAATATCCATGTGTTACCAATGCTGTTTCCAGCACAAATCCAAAACAGGGCCACATACTGGCTACTGTGAAGAAAATTAACTCTACCTCAGTAAAAAACAGTACAGGCCTATGGCAGATAACTACTACAGTAGCACCCATGTTGATGTTCTTGCTGATTTTGGCCCACAAGCTTCTGACTGGATCCCACTTCATCCCAAAGCAGAGCTTCTTGAATTCATGCTTCCCTCTTATGCAAAGGGCCAATCTCTCTCCTCGCCTTCCCAGCCCATCTGTCCTTAAAAGTCTGAATTCAACCATTGCAGTAGTCTGGTTGCTAATGACATTTTCAAACCTTTTTTCTGCCAGTAAGATAACAATGTAGGCATTTCTCACAGAACTTCAAAGTCTGGCACATTACTGATACTTTTCCACTGAAATACTTCATGTTATTTATCCAAAACAAAAGAATGCCAAAGGCAAGAGTGGACAATCATCTAATATGAAAATTGCAAATGTCACTTTTGGTTTCAGAAATAAAGCTTCAAATGCCTTTGGTGTAGCATGTGGATTGGAAATATTTCAGAATTTCATCTGTCTCTTTAAGCTTACTGCAAATTATTTTAAAAATCAGATTGGCCAGCTAACTCTGACATTAAAAGGGATGAAACCCTCTGGGTAAGTCTTTCATTCTTTTAAAAGACAGTTTAAATTTAAACACAAAACTTCTTCCTGGGAAGCTTGCTATAAAGCTCTTTTGACATAAACATAAAAAAATAAAGATTGATTTGTGAACAGATACAGCCATTAAACCTCTTTACCAGGCATAGGTTAAAAAAAATGAATAAATAAAAATAATACTAAAAAAACATTAAATCAGGATGATAGTTTCCTTTCCTTCAAAACAAAGAAAAATCATGAATCTATTGAAGTATATATTATTGAATAGTCCACTTAAAGTTTGAAAAAGGAATCACTGGCTTTTAATGACGTAATTCTTTTGTGGGATAATTCATTATGAGAAAAAATTGCCAGAGTAACTAGCTTCATGGTAGTTTACTAGAAGTAGTTCTGTATAAGAGGTTTTCAGCATGTCCAAGCTAAACATTCACTTTTATTCTTCTTTCTTTTTTTTTTAATAAAAAAGATTATTTTTGTGATAGCACATGGTGTATTCTCAAAATATCGTTCTGATCTGTGGCAGATCCATAAGTAAGTGTACCTTAAAAATCATCTGTCTGTGAGTGAGCTGAAAGACAAAAAATAGAAAGTAGTGAAGCAACAATATTACCTCATTATTCCAGTACACATTTCTGTTCAAAACGTGGACAGCAATCCTTGGAAAGGCAACTCCCATCATACAATTCAGAATTAAACAGAAAAATAGTTACTCTTAAATGATCTTCCATCTCAGAAGATGTCAACTTATTTTCATCCTTTATTCAAATAATAAATAATAGATGAATAAAAAAAGCCTGCATTTTGCTCCATAAGCTGAGGAGAAAAATCTCTTCATATATATTTCACTGTCTGTGTAAAAGTTAGCCTTCTTACCAATTCAGTCCTTCACAGAAGAATTGTTTATCTTACCTGATACTGATAATATCTATCATGTAAACTGTGACATTCATAGAGATAATTATGAGACTAATTAATTTCACATCGTTTGGCATAATGGCCATGCAGAAATGAGTCATATTTCAGTTCAAAGTGTTACCTCAGTCTATAAGCCTTGATTGTATTTTTTCCTCTGACTCAAAGTGCAACTGTTCTATCTCCAGTAACATATGTTTTGGAAGACATTTCGAAACATATGAATGCTTGAAGAAATGACAGCAGCTCTGGAGGCAAAGGATATGAAAGCATAAAACAAACATTCCAACATTCCAGTTGTATTCATCCCACACAGACAAACATCGGTACATCGCTTGCAGGAAGGGATGCTGTCCAGAGGGGCCTTGACAGGCTTGAGAAGCGAGCCCACGGGAATCTCATGAAGTTCAACAAGGCCGAGTGCAAGGCCCTGCACCTGGGTCAGAGCATTCCGTATATCAGTACTGACGGAGGGATGAGTGTATTGAGAGCAGCCCTAAGGAGAAGGATTTGAGGGTATTGATGGATGAAAATTTCTGCATGAGCTGGCACTGTGAACCTGAAGTCCAGAAAGCCCATAATATCCTGAGTTGCATAAAAAGAAACCTGGCCAGGATGTCGAAGGAGGTGATTTGCCCCCTCTACTCCTCTCTCATGAGACTCCAACTGGAGTACTGCATCCAGCTCTTGTCCTCAGTACAAGAAAGACATGAACATGTTAAAGCAGAACCAGAGGAGGTCCAAGAAAATTATCGAAGTGCTGGAACACCTTTCCAGTGAGGAGAGAGTTGTTCAGCCTGGACAAGAGAAGACTCTGGGGAGACCTCATTGTTGCATTTCAATATTTAAAAGAGTTTTTAATAAAGATGGAGAGAGACTTTTTGCAAAGCCTGTGCTGACAGGACCAGAGGCAACAGTCTTAAAATGAAAGACAGTAGATTTAGATTTGACATCAGGAGGACATTTTTCACAATGATAATTGTGAGACACTAGAACAGTTTACCCAGAGAGGTTGTAGATGCCCTGTCACTGAAAGTGTTCCATGTCAGGTTGGATGGATTTTGAGCATCTTGATCTAGTACAAGATGTCCCTGCCCTGAGCAGAGGGGTTGGATTAGGTGATCTTTGAATGCCACTTCTAACCCAAACTGTTCTATAATTCTATGACTCTACATGGACATGACCATAACTTGTAAAAAAATATGTCCCCTTACAGCAATCTCAGCTCAGGAAACAGGCTGGTGCTGCTTATCTGCTTTGATAGGTGATTTGACCTAGGGATTTGTCTTACTGAAATCTACATTCAGTTAGAATTTTTTTATTTATATATTGAAACATTTCAGTAAAATACATATAGTGATGTCAGTGAATAACTAATTCATATTTCTTTGGTTGAATCTCATCGAAAAAGAAGTGGTATAAGCTTTTGTTCTCCCAGAACAAGCAAAGGTTTTCTGTGCTATTGTTTGAACCAGGAAAGCAGGTCTGGATTTATCAGGACTCAAAAAAATTCTTGATAACATATGGTAGTACTAATAGTAAGCTTGATCTCATCAGTTACATATCTACCCTAGACTGGCAGATGGCAAATGTGAAGCGAAAGTAGTGTCACTTTATCAAACAGAACAGAGAAAAAAATATGCTCAGCTTATTAGTAATATTATGATATTGCAACTTTCCCACTCTTCTGATTAACCTTTAGAAACTATAGGGAATAAGATGACTGGAAGAATGACCTTCATATTATTTCACCTGTAAATCTATAAGAAGAGGAATAAACAGTTCAGCAGTTTCCTAATAGTTTCAGTATTTGGGATAAACATGGTAAAATTACCTTAAGGTTCAGAAATTTGGGCTATTCAATAAATATTGCAAAGGAAAAAACATGGACCTGTCAAATTTAACATTATCAGAAGCCCTATTACGTCCTGAGAAAGAAGGAAACGCATAGGTCTCCTGGGTCCATTTCTAGCCACAGCATTTTTTACTTATATGGTGTGTTAGCATGGAACAGAGAAGCTTGAAAGTATCATAAGAGATAATATATAATGCTGAGGTTTTCTGTTTATGTTCAAAGGACAGAAATAGCAAAATACTAAAGCTCTTGTCCACCTACCTGATATGCTGAACATTGGAATTTCTGCTGTAAATATTAATCCTTATCAGATATACAACTAGTAGCTGAAGGAAAAAAAAAAGAAAAAAAAAGAAAAAATCAGGAATGAAAATAACGTGATTGCTCTTGTTAAGGGTTTCAGACCTCACCTAAATCTGTAAGAGTTGTTATATTCATTGCAGGACTAAAATAAAATGCTTTGTATCTACTATTACTTGATGTTATACGTGGCATAATATCCATATCTGTAAAAGCACTGTTAAGAAAACAACTTTGAGGCAAGGTTTATTAGTGTAAGTATGGAACTATTCTTATCCAACTACACTCATTTTTTGGATCAAACAACTACCTTTTATGCTGATTCATTCTTTATCAAGTGGAATTACCAGCTCGGGTGCTCCATTACAGGGTCTAAAGACGCCTCAAGTCACTACTGAGCCTTTCAAGGTTTTACCCAAAGTCATCCAAAAAAATTTTCCTGTTAGCAATTTATTTAAATTGCTAGGATGGAAGTTTTACTTTGAAAACTTGTTCCATTAGTTCCAGTTAGTAAAAAATATTGAATGTTTAAATATATGCAAGTCCACACATAGTCCAGGGCTATTCCTGTTATTTGTAACACCCAACAGAATATTATCATATCTGAAGCCAAGAGGCTGACTACAGACATCATTTGGTTCTTAACATGAAAACCCCTTCTGATTAAAAAAGAGAAAAGCAGAGACTGAAAGTACTATTTTCTTTTTTCCTCTGAACACTGCTTACAGGCAATCTTGCAGTCATGGCTCAGTCAAAATCTCTGTTGCCTTCACATGACAGGACTGAGCCCAATATATGACTTAAATGGCCAAAGCCCTTATGCAGTTCTGCAGAATAACTTTTCTTTCTATTTTAGAGGTTAATCCAGATCACAGCTGAAACTGAATATGTTTTACAGAGGGGCTTATGTGGATTTGACTTAGAGTTACTACAGTACTGAGAGTAATGCACATTATAGCAAAATAAGTGCCAGTACTTTGATTAGTCTTTCCTGGGCTGCTCTCTGGGGATGTGTGGAGTAGTGTTGTGAGCTTATGAATATAAAAGCTGTCTGAACATAAATTCAAAGTACTTTAAGAAAAAGAACTTAATCACAGCACAGTATATAATATAACGATCCTCTTAGCTGGAGTATAATAAGATAAACTTTAATCATAATCAGAGTTGTACTTTCGGGTGTGTTTACAGGACATTTTTTGCCACAATAATATGCGAAGTTATGAATTCATTTCTCTATGTGCATGTGATTTGAATAAGGTAGGAAAAATGTACTGAGAAATATCATCTTATTCATGTAAGCTACCTTGTGCTAAGGGCTCTCTTAAGGCACCTTTGGTGTGATCTACATTGGTCCTTAAAGTTAAGCGTGTTCTTAGGAGATTTTATGGCAATGTAGTAAAGATTACAAGACAAAAAAATTTCTTTAGACTTGTTGGAAATTGTTCAAGCGATGAAGTTGTAAAACTAATTACTATATGAGGTCTGTAATTTTTCTAGCATTTGTTTTCATTTACATCTTTTTCACAGAAATGAAGGCACTTAAGCATGTAAACTTGTTTTAGACTGTTGTAGTGGTTTTGAATCATGCTTGATAACCCAGAGGCTATTTTATCACTTACCTAAGTATAAATGCCTGTGCAAAATGAGTTGTGAAAAAGTATCTATAGACGTGATATATAAACGTGTCTGACAGAATAGATTCAAAGCTGTGGTCTTTCTAGAACTGCACTACTTCTAGCAAGACGCAATAGATTAATGGCATAAAAAATTGATAACTGAATTTGTAAAGTGTTTGGGTACTTACAACACTTTCTGATTGTGGTTAACACTTGATTTTAAATATTTGTTTATCTTTCCTTAGTTCAAGTTACAGTGTTGTAGCCAGTAAGTTTTCATTTCTCTGATTCTCTCACCTGTAAATTTGTAGCATAATCACACTACCAGTAACTAGATTGATATAATTAGTAATTAAATTGATATAAATATACTATACTGATACTATATTATCATATGTGATATATATCAATATATAATATATATCAATATATGATATACGTAAATAATACTATATTGATAGAAATATACTATAAATTAGTAATTAGACTGATATAATTATCTTCTTTACTAGATCATGAAAGGAAGAGATGTTAGAGTGATCTCGGTTGTGGTCACTCCTATTTTTTACTGCAATTCATTGTACCTTTTTGAGTAATGACCAAGGCAGAGGTTCAAGCAGATAGATGCTGCTGTTGGCTGAGATACAGTTAATTTTGTTTGTAGTAGCCAGTAAGTGATGATGTTTTGGGTTTAGGTTGGAAACAGTTTTGATACCACAGGGATGTTTGGGCTGTGGCTGAGCGGTGCTTACACAGTGTCAAGGTCTTTTCTGCTCCTTGTCCCACCTCACATACGAGTGAGTGAGAGAGCAACTGAATGGGGCTGAGCTCCTGGATGGGGTTAAAACATGACTTTGTTTCCCAGTTTTCCTGTACACCATGGATGTGTTAATACTTAAAAGGTTTCTTCCTTTGTATTACATAGAAATATGATATTTGAACGCTCCAAGTGTCTGTCAGTCCCACCAAATTTTAATAAAACACTTTGAAGACTTTTTGCCTGTTTAGAGTATGACTGAGTCAAGGGTCCAAATATTCAGCTCACAGAAATTTCTGGTCTGCCACAGCTGCCATCCAGCATGCACATCTGATTTCTTGCTATGGAAAAGTCACGGTGGTAGGACAGGGATGAGGTGGCTGCCTGATTAGGATGACATTGGGACACTTAGAAGAATCTGGAGGTGAGTCCAAATCTGGTCACAGAGAGGTGTTCTCGGGCTGAGGTGTCAGAAATGAAGAACGTTTGAGGTGAGGGGTCTGCACCTTGCTTTCCTTTTTTTTTTTTTACAGAACAGGATGTTTTTAATGGAATTTTAATGGAGTTGTTAATTTCCAATTTGTACCTGCTAAACACAGCAAAAACATCAGGTTTAGTGATGATTTACAATAGCATCATAATAGCTAGATAAAAGCACCATATGTTTATTACATATTTACCAGAGTGCTTCAAGGGAATGAGTGACATTTGTAGCATTCTGATTTTTTCTATATTTGTGCTGACTTAACTAAACAGTAAGAAAATATTCTTTTTTTTCTTCTAAAAAACATAGAATGCAATTTAAAAATACTCTTCATAAGATACATTTTCAAATATAAGATGCATTTTTAAACTTTTAAAAAAGAAATACATGGAAATATACTCAGGTATAAGAAGAACACCAACTGCCCATCAAGTTAAGCGAGCCATGCTATTGTTTAAAATAAGTCGCTCACGTCTTTGGGTTGTTTTTAATTGGTAAACATCCAAATAGGCAATATTTTCAAATGAATAATAAGAATATATCAATTGAATGCAGGTTTATATTGATTAATTAAATGTTTTAGCCTAGCCATCCTTGCACTTAGCTTGCAAAATGCGTTTTTGAATCTGAAGTCTTTTCCTTTTAAAGAAAAAATTCTCACTGTCTCATAAACCAGTAAGATCTGAATACAACAGTATAGCTTGGTTTGGTATGAAATAGAATATTAAACTATCCTAAGCAAGTGTTACAATACAAGCCTTCTCTGACAAAATACAGAGATTGATTCACTGCTTATATAAGTTGAATTTCACTGACTCCGTGGCAGCTTGGCCTAAGAAAGGAGACTAGTCATTGACCTCATTGAAGATAGGGTTAAAGTTACGATAAGTCTTCAAGCTGTGAGTCATGTATTTTCAAGTCCATTCCACAGAAGTATGCACAAGTCCTGTTCTGATATTTCTCACTAGAGCAGCCAGCTAATATATATGTACCAACAGAGCCCACACGTGTACATGTCATTTGCACAGGCTCTGAACTTGAACTTTAGCTGAAGTCAGCAGTGAAATGGCTTGGCAGGAAGGATAGAAACATAGGACTAATGAACTTTGGCAATGGTTTATAACAAACTTTAATCATTTATTCATGAGTATAGCCATGTGATAAGGTCACATAGTACCTGCTCACAAAATATGAAAAATAAGATTTTTTCACAACACTTGTTTGGTAATAAAAAGGCAGAAACTTTATCTTACAAGTAAGATAAAGTGAACATGTCTGTGCATTATTCACATTACACTTCCAATTTTTTAAAAAATAATTATTAAATGTTTATTTCTCATTATTAAACTTTCAATTTAAAGAACTTTTATGCTGTCTTAAAATTATACATATTTCTAATTAACAGAGATATTTCTCTAAATTTCACTGTATTGCCAGTTACATTATTTGATATCTGAAGCCACCATTCATCTAGTGTTGTTTTTGTTTCAGAAACTCCAAATTTCTACAATTAACCTATTTTCTATCCCATCTATGTTGTTTAAGTGAAAACTCTAGCAGGAAGCAGGCCATATTTGGGATGTTTTGTGTAAGTCTTTCAAAAGCAGAGATTAGAACTGGAGACAGAAGTACCAATAGTTACTTCCTTCTTGGGAGGTAATTTCTTCATACTTCTTAGAAAATTTGACTGCAACAATGAACAAATAAGGAAGCTTTGGATATATAACTTCTGCTGAACATATAACATTCCTGCAAAGGAAATGCACAAAATAACCTGGTGAAAATACTTGCATATTTATATATACAAGTCAAGCATAAAAATACTACACTTTTAACAAGAATATATATTCAACAATCATGTTATCATTGTGGGTCGCATCCAGTATGGGAAAATGAATATTAGAAGGAAAAGTTGAAAGTAATGTTGTAATTATTAAAAAAATTTTTTTTTCCCCATAGCATGCTAATATCTATGGAGATGTCAATAAATTCAGTGACTTCAGATGCCAGTCAATTCTTCCTACTCTTTTTAAGTAATCTGTTCTGAGTACAATTCACAATCTTTTTTTTTTTTTTTTGATTGCAATTTGCTTTTCTTTTGTAAATCTTTCCCCTTAAGTGCAACTGGAGGCCTCGCTGAGGAGCACTAAGCTGGACGTTCCTGGAGGGACCTAGGGCATGAGTTGGGTGGGAAGAGGGAGTTGAGAGCTGAGAAGGAGGTGCATTGCTGCCAGATACAGACCAATGGAACATAAGGAAAAAATGATTTTAGACATTTGAAGGGAAAGGAAACAAAGGAAAGGAAAATAGGACTGATGAAGTACAGACCCCAAAGAGAAGACAAATGTTTCTGTAGGGATGACTCTTGCCTTTGAGTCGACAAAGCTAGGTGAAACCATAGGGGCCTTTTGCAGGGAAGACATTTAGGATCCAGTCAAAACCTGAGTGCAGTTAACAGGGAAAGAAAGAAAAAGAAGAAAAAAGAAAAAAAAGCTCCGGTCATTCTTATTCATGGAAGAGGGATTATATTTATGCTGAATTTACGTTACAAAGACCCTCCCCACTGAAAAGTAGCATGGCAAAACAGAAACAGCTTTGTAGACCAAAAAGTGCTGAAGACTTCATGAATAAACTCATGAGCATTGTGCTGGGGTTTGCTTCAGAGTAGCTCTATCTTGGCTGTATGCCAAATGTTCATTCCTGATCCAAAATAAAATACTATCATAAGTGCACCCAGACCAACCCTCAGAAATGGTGCAGTATATTATCAGACCAAATATGACTTACTGAAAGGGAAACAGTCATGATGCAGTCTCAGCCTGAACCCTAGGTAAGAATCATTAAAAAATGCATTGGAAAAAATCCAAAAAGTAATGAAAACAAATAAATGATCTTTGAAAAGTGTTTATGAAAAAGAAAAAAAAATAAAAACACACTAAAAACCCATGAAGAAACAACCAAACAGGCAAAAATATCCAGCAAATTCTCACACAGGCTATAAATTTACTTATTAGATAATGATAATACTGCAGTGTAGTAAGGGTATGTCAGTGTCTCCCTTACATCCCTGCTCTTATACAAGGGAAAAACTAATTCAGAAGTTATGTCTGATTGACTGAGTCAATTTTATAGAAAAAATTCAGAATAATTATTAGAGTAATTATTATTAGACAAAGTTTTAGTATGAACTACCCATTTAATTGTTCTTTTTTCTCTGTTTTTATTCTCTTAATATCAAATGTAACATATTGGTGCAGGTATAAATGTATTGCTCATTCTAGCATTTACATTTAGCTCAAAGTTTGTTTATGCTTAGTTTCTGTCAACATACACTACACTAAGTCCTGTACATTATCGTTTCTCCATCCACTTCGACGAAGATAAGTAATTCCTAACATTATCTTCTTTATACTACACAGACTTATTTCTAGAGCCAAAAAAAATTATTCTGTAATTTATACCTAAGACATAACAATGACTCTTGAAAAAAAGATTTTTTAAAAAGTGGAGGGCAGGGCTAGCGAGAAATTTCAGATTGCGTTTATGAGAACAACTGTTAGGAGCCATACATGTCTATAGGTCTAAAACTCTGAAGTCTTGACAGTCTAAAGTTAGACCATTTAAATATGTGTGTAATATATGTACTGTTTTCATTTGGAAGATATGGGACATTTTTGTACAAAAATGGTCGTACTGTCCATGAGTAGAGTGGGGTAGTAGGGAATGGAGGGGAATGTGCTGAACTGCAGCCTCCAGGCATTTGATATCTGTGCCTACCATACTGAATTTAAGCTGCATACAAGTGCCATCTGCCTCTGAGGCAGATAATATCAAAGCTCATCTAGAAAAATCCCAGAAATCCTGCAAGGAAAAGAACATAGGTAATATTTTCTCTTGAAGTCATGCGACACAGAAAGGTGATAACAGCTAAAAATGACATGATAACAAAGTCAAAGTACTTTCAGAATACTTCAACAACAGAGAGTGATGAACGCTGTCGGATTACTGTGCCACCGTCCCTCTCTGGGAATATCATTAGACAGAGCCAGTCCTGAGAATGACTCACTAGCACACAGCACACCCAGCCTACTGGGCTTTGAAGCACACTTGGGGCCACACTTCACAAAAGAGTATAAGAAAACACTGATAAATACCTGAGGATATTTATCCAGGGACTCCGAGCATGTAATTATCTTCGCAAGAGGGTATTTTATATCTGTGTAGTGCACTAGCCTTCTTGAACAGAAGCAGATTATAACCGTATAGAAACTTCATTTTAAAATAAACCCCATCCATATGAGAGAGATTTTGATCTTTTAATGCTGTCAACAGAGCTAAAGTTATTTTATTTCTGTGGAAGCAGGATCTTAGGAGATGACAGAATGTGGTATCAGGAAAGTATTACTGTTCTTACTTGCCCATAAAAAACTGGAGGAGGAAGAGTGGCACTGCTTTCCCAAGGCCACATACAAAGATAATGACAGTGTAGAGAATGAAGCCAAGTGTCTCTACACCAAGTTCACTGATCTAAATTACTATCTTTTGTGCATTTTACCAAATATGCCATACTCTGCAATCATTTATATTGCGCTGGTATAAAATGATGAAAACTTAACTGCTAAAACTGCTGATTTTACTGCAAGACAATTTATAATATGCCTGAGTTTGACCAAATCTGTCATTTTTGCTTGACTTCAGCTATATTAATAAATCAAATTTGAAAATGAGACTGAAGAGCTAACTTCAGGAGACTATTTGAAAGATCGTGAAGTTCAGAGTGTTTTCAGCTTTGGCATCAGTGTTCTTATTCCTTTGATAAACAGTCACATAGTTTTAGGCTTGAGGCAATTTTGTAACTATCAGGTCCAAGTTACCAAGATTTATTTCTCTCTAAATTGCCTTGGATTGTTCACTTAATTTGTACATTATTGTTCTGTGGGGTGGAATTTCCCAAGGATTGTTCTTATTTTAAAGTGTGAAGATTTTTTTGAATTTGTGGTGAGTGACTCTTCATTATCTGTTGATCTTTTAAACTGAGATCACTTCAGTGAAAAGACAGTGAAAAATTTTATTATTTGTGGATATGTTTTTATTATGGATTCTGTGTTCATTTACTAATTGTGGGCCATGATAGTTGGAAATACTCCCTGAGGGTAAGTGTGGTAGGTTAGGGTAGGGAGCTCTAGTAAAACTTCGTTATGGCTTTCTGACCACTCACCACTTCATTAATTTTGCTCCATTAGGTTAAGATTCCTAGAATTCGTAACTGGTAATCCCTGGTATTGTTTCTGCATTTGCTCTTTCTTGTTTCTACAAGAAAATGGAAAACCTAGCTGATACCTTACTTCCTGATGCTTTTTGTTTGTTTGTTTGGAATTTCTCTTTGTCTTTTTTTTTTGTTGTTTAATTTTAATTTCCTTCTAAAATCTTTTCTCTCAAGTTCTGGGGATGGTGACCAGATTTGATGGTCAAATTACCATATCATTTGCCCATCTATTCAGTGGATTTATGAAACTAAGCCTGGTTGTCTGAACATGACACCTTAGATCCCCACATGGTAAGTACAGTTTATAATACAATTCGACTGTCACATATTAGGCATCTACCTGAAATGAATTAGGTGTTTTCTAGAAGTGTTTATGATTCTCTCTAACAGCATCAGGTGACTACTATATTGGCATCTTCAGCTGTGCTGATGTCATTATTTAGTCAGATAACTTCCATTACATTTTTCTTATTTCAAAATATGTTGAAGGAAAAAATAACACAAAGAAACTGAACTTCAAATCTTCATTCTTCAACAAGATGCCTGAACTCTTATATTTACAATATTACATAGTTAAACTAATTAATTGTGTTCTAATCATCGCATCTGTAGAAAGGAAATATAATGTTCAAAGTAAAGAAACGTTGATATGAATTCATTATGATTAAATTACAGTGTCCTCCAGAGGTGAATCAGTGTTTGAGTGAAGTTGAAACATCACATAAATGTTCATGATAAGATCTTATTAATAATCTCTAT
The DNA here is from genome assembly GCF_000703405.1 of Apaloderma vittatum. Classification (NCBI taxonomy): domain Eukaryota; kingdom Metazoa; phylum Chordata; class Aves; order Trogoniformes; family Trogonidae; genus Apaloderma; species Apaloderma vittatum. Next base: position 13,189 of record NW_009730274.1, read on the forward strand.
CAAAAAATGTATTTTTTATATCCAATCATATTTTATGACTTCCTACCACAGCTTCAAAATTATAATGAAATAGAAAAGTGTGACCTTCAATGTGAAGGTCATTTTAAAAAGAGAATTAAAAAAAGTTTGAAATCTGTGTATGTCTCCTATATGATCCATCATATAAAAGTGGCACAACTAAGTTACATGCATATTTTCATACATTTTGCCTATTGACTTTTTTCCTTTATATGTTTTGGGGTTTTTTTGTTTCACTTATATACTGATTTTGTTTGCATATATAACCATTCAATAAGTAGTACATGATGACACAGCACGTAAAATGCTGTTACTGCCCCAAGACTGTGTCTTACATAGTTATTTCCCCAGGTGTATAAGTACTTCTTGGTTTCTTTTTTGTATTTTTTTTCAGTTTATTAATTATGTGACTCTGGGACAATAGTACCATCTTTCAATCATGAATGCAGTTTTACAAAGTCAATAAGAAATTCCAAAGATCAAAGATTTACTCCATCCATCCTCCCATGTTTATTCTGTTCTACTTACTAATTATCACTTAGAGGTGTTCATCGGCTATGTTAGTTCTATTACAGCTTTTTTCCCATCATGTTATGAATGGTTGTGAAAGGAGCTGACATCTGAAACATGTCCAAATTTTGCTTACATAAACAAAACAGGACAGCATTAATTCTTTAGCTCCAAGATAAATGATAAAGCTTTGCACCACAAGAGCTGTGTCTGTCACCAAACTGCCTTTTGGGAATGATTTCATGAGTACATTCAGAAGACATTTAGTGTTGACTGCAAAACAGGAAGGAGTAAAAATTGAACCAGAGATCATATTAAAGATTTAGCACTGTGCATGCTTGCGATCCAGTAACCTTGGAAATGTTTGCTCTTTATGTGTTTGTGTATGCATATATATGTGTATGTAAAGGCATTTTCTGGGAGATTTTCTGGTGGAAAAGAAAACCCACCTGGATGACTATGTGCAGAAAAGACAGATAAAGACACAGACAAAGGATAGGGAAGAGTTGATGACAAAAGAAGAAATCTCTCTTGGCACATGTTATGACACATTGAGAGAATGGTGTTCTCCAGTTATTCAAATCAGACACAATGTAATATTTTCTTCCCAAATGCATAGGTTTTATACCTAGGCACAAAACTGGGAACAGTGTACAATAGTTTTAAATTGTCATGGAGATGAGTCATTTCTGGGAGATGGCTAACCTGGAAAGCATTCTTGAAGCCTCAATCAATTGTTATCTGGTTAATGTATGAGGTTTACAAAATGCAAGATTAGATCTGGGTCTTGCACATGACTGATTTTGAGGTGATAATTCCCTTTTTTTGAAGCTTTGTTGAGGTCAGATATCTTCTTCAACAAGTTAGATTTCTGCGCCTATGGATTGAATGTTATGTTCTGCCCGATTCCTGAACGACATTTGTTATGAACTTTATGTAGCAGAGCATTTAAGTTACTGACAAAATGTATTTTTTGGCTTCTGTGGTAGTGAATGTGAGAAAGGAAGAGAATGTGAGGTATTTCTTTGATGATCTATGAGTTTTATACCAAGCACTATATCATCAGTTACATTCTGTTTAAAAAAAGCAAACCTTTTCAAGCTTTAGTAAAGGTGTACTTACAGAAGAAATAATGAGAATGGGAGTAAGTTGTGATTTATAGGGTAGTTTACTGGACAAAGGAAGAGCTTCAGATGTCATCTACCTGGACTTCTCTGGGGCCTTTGATACAATCCTTTCTTACCTCTGAATTGGAGAGATACGAGTTTGATGGAATGAACTGTTAGGTGGATGAGTATTTGACTGGATGGTCATATGCAGAGTTACACTTGGAGTCAGTGTCCATGTGGAAACCAGTAACAAATGGTATCCTTCAAGGGTTCGTATTGAGACAATTGTTATTTAGCATCTTCGTCACAAACAGTGGGACTGAGCAAGTTTGCTGACAACATCAACTGAGTGGTACAGCTGATTTGCTAGAGACATGGCATCCAGAGGGATCTTGACAGGGATTTTCATCTCTCCTATGAAGAAAGACTGAAATAATTTGATGTGTTCAGCCTGGAGAAGAGAAGGCTGTAGGAAGACCTTACTGCAGCCTTTCATCCTTTCAGTGGAGGGAGCTTATAAGTAAGACAGAGTCTTTTTACAAAGCACGTAGTGAAAAAGAAAACAAAACAAGAGGTAATAGTTTTAAACAGAAAAAGGGTAGATTTAGACTGGACATAAGGAAGAAAATTTTTTATTATGTAGGTGGTGAGACACTGAAGATGGTTGCTTACAGAAATTGTGGATGCCCTGTCATTGGAGACATTCAAGTTGAAGCTGGATGGGGCTTTGAGAAACCTGACCTACTGAAACATATTCCTGCTCATGGCAAAGGTGTTGAACTCGGTGGTCTTTGAAGATTCCTTCCAACTCAGATCATTCTAGGATTCTGTGATTACAGTTGTCCTGTTTCATGCTTTAATTCAATTGATTACTTGACTGTTACTTGTTATTTGAAGTAGAGTTTCATATCCCTGTCCACATCTTTGTGATTTTAATTTCTTTGATGGTAAGATTTCTTTCCATATTTCCTGTTTCTCTTTTAGACAGGCTAGAAAAGCAGCTGGTAATTTAGTATTCAAGTCACTATTTCAGCCCACTGAATCAACTAAAACCAAATATGCCTTCCTGAGATCTGAGCATAGAAATTTAGGCACAGTACTGTACTGAAACAGATACACTTCTACTGAACTAGAACTCCTTCCAATCACCTTGGGTCAATCTGCACCCATTCATACAAATGTTATTTCCATGGAAGAGTCAAGGCCATTTACATAGTCACTTTCTAGATTTCTGATCCCTGACTCTGATTTTCCT
>NW_009730274.1:16094-24027 GCF_000703405.1 Apaloderma vittatum
GAGGTTTTTGAGGAAGTAAACCACAAATATCCTGTTTTTCACATTCCAGAAAGGAATCATAGTCTTCCTGAAAGATCAGTCAACACTGCCCTGTACTGGAGTCCCCACATAGAAGAAAGAAGAGCTTCAGTTTTGATTAGTAATAGTTTAAAGTGTAGAACAGGTTTCAGTACATAGTTCTCAGTGTCTCCTTTTTCCCTTCAGTCTTATAACCTATGTGCTGTCCATATCAGTAATTAACCTAGTGCATATTTCTCCATCTACCCAAGGGACTGTAAAAGCTAGCAGGATAGTACCTCAGGTGAGTAGCTACTTGATTAACCAGGTGATCACTACACTTCAACATTCAGTTTTACCCTGTAAAGAAATCTACCGATAACATCCTTTGTTAAAATTCTCAGGAAGAACAATCATTGCCTTGCCACAGTGGAAAACAATATTTTGCTATAATTTCATTAACATAATTTCTTTTGACATGTGATTTGTTATTTCACACTTTCTCATTGTCTCCTCTTCTTTAAGGTTTATCACAGATTTGCTAACATTTCATACATCAACCATTACCTCTCAGAACCCTGCATTCATTCCCCTACTCTCTCCTGTTAATTTTAATTCCTGAGTCTCCTGTTGCTGTCCTTAATCATCCTTGCTCCAACCTCATTTTGACTGGGACTCTCTGGCTGTTCTCTGATTTCAGGAACAAACTGCCATGCTTTCCCTCTTTAACTTCTAGTGGTGTTGATTCAAACACCGAATTAATAACTTTTTCAGAATCTGGCCTTTGCAGTTTATCTCACTTTTAAGGTTGACATGTCAACTTTGAGATGCTCTACTGAAAGACCAAAGTAGCTGATGCAATTTAAATAGATTAAAGTGAAGGAAGACATACGGCAGGAGAAAAAAAAGGGCAAAAAACATATGAAAAAAGAGAAAAAAAAAAGGAAAAAAATAGACAGCTGAAATCTAACTCCAGAAAAGTTAGATTAGAAAAAAAAAACAACTTGCGTGACAGTTTGTAGACTCAGTTCTGTAGAAAAAATCTTTAAACCACATTGGAGGGAACCAGATGTGAAGACATATGGCTGAAGCAAATGTTTGTCAAAGTATTTCATTAAGTGGAAAATCGAAGAGCTTGTCAAAGTAGTTTCAGTCAAAACCTTTCAGCTAGGCCTAGTAGTTAGCTACCAGAGCAAATAAAAAATAATGCAGTGTCCCTCATTAGAAGTTTTAAACTGAAGACTGTACACCTATAGTAATCTTGACTGATGTTGCTGATATCTCATGCAGGTGAAAGGACAAATATTTTGCTGGACTTATACTTCTGTTATGGTACAGTCAGGCTAAATGGTTAAAAGTATTTTTGCCTTAAAATCTGCCAAAGTTATTTTGGTTGTAATATTTTGTTTATATTGATGCTGTTATATTCTTTTTTTCAGTTTTGTTTTTATGTCTCTCTGCTCTGGATGTTTAAATTAGAATTACTTTTTAAACAGTGTAAACTTTAGAGGGTTCACTTCCCAGCAGAGTAAGTATTTTCAGCTGCTTACTCCAGCCGTCCATCCAGAATCAGGAGCTGATGACATCTCTCATTGATGACCTGTCATTATTTAGAATTGCCATCAGAACACTCCTGAAGGATATAAAATTCTAAAAAGTATAAAATTGATAAAACACATTTTTGAAAACATTTTTTAATGTTAATGGGCTTGACTTTTCTTAAAAAGTAAAAATAGTTGTCTTCACCTTTGTTCACATAAACAACCTAGGCTCCTACTTTAACGAGACTTAGATCATCTATCAGAAGAGATAGAAAGAAAAAAGATGTGAAGAAATAAATTATCCTGAAAATTAATTGATATAATGGTTCTTTTCAAGGGAGTTACAATGAGAAAAAAAAAATCCTGCAAACTAACAAAAATGTCAATATTGAACATAGACTGCAGACATTATACAAGAGGAGACTTTTAAGAGCTGTCTGGTCTATCTTCAAGCTGGCATCATTCCTCTCTCACTAAAAAGTTCTTTGGTGGAAAAAGTGGTCTCTGTTACTACAACTACATTTTTCCAAAGGATGTAAAGAGATTCCTGCTCCTTTCTTGTCCCCCCCAAAATAGGAAATACACAGTTAAGACTGTTTTTGGACAGGAAGGAGTTGAATTAGAAGAAACTAATAAATGTCTGTCCTGTGTAAATTTGTGTAAGTCTTCTTGGAAGTATTCTGTAATAATCAACTGGGTAAACAATGTTGTTAAAGAATTGGCATGTTCATTAAAAAGCTTGTCAATATTTCTCCAGCATGAATGACATAATTCATAGTAATTATAGATACGTAGAAAACATTCACCAGATAACTACCATAGCCACCAGTTTGGGCCTCTGAAAGTCATATTAATATTGTTGCAAAAAGAATATGAATTTTATTCACCACCTATTATACCAATTAAGAAAAGTAGGATGTAGTAGCTTTTTAGCTGAATACTATTTATATATTAATATAAATATAATATATATCATTAATATATATTATATATATTAATACTATATAAATATATTGATATTTATACATAGTCAGTATTCCCCATCTCAATATATCCGACAACATTTCTCCGTATTGCCCTCCTCTCTATGTTAATCAAAAAGGAGATCTAAGTATAAGCTGAAATTAGAAATCCAATATACAATATGATGTATAATTCATAAACCAACATGCATTAATGAATCAATAAAGGGAAAGACTAGTCTGGCTGAGCCAAGACCTGCTGGACAAACTAAAAGGCAAGAAGGATCTGCAGAGACAGTGCAAGCAGGGACAAGTATCTTTGGAAGAGTATAGGGACGTTGCCTGGATGAGGTCAGGAAGGCTCAGGAATGGCTGGACCTGAACTTGGCAAGGGATGCAAAAAATAACAAGAAAGCTTTGTATAGGTGTGTCAACCAGAAAAGGAAAGTTAAAGAAAGTGTACTCCCTCAATGAGCAAGAATGACAAGTTAGTAATAAAAGATGAGGAGAAAGCTGAAATTTTCAACAAATTTATTGTCTCAGGCTTCATGGGAAACCTCTCCCCTTACACGTCTGCAGGAACATAAGATGAGGGTGAGTGGGACAAAGTGCCTGCCACGGTAAGTGAAGATAAGATTCATGATCACCTGAGGAACCTGAATGTATACAAGTCTCTGGGCCGTGACGAGATGCATCCCAGAGTCCTGAGGGAACTGGCTGATGGAGTTGTCAAGCCACTTGGTATGGTATTTCAAAAGTCATAACAGAGAAGTGAAACACCTAGGGACTGGAAGAAGGGAAACATTACACCTATCTTTAAAAAGCATAGAAAGGAGAACCCTGGGAACTACCAGCCTGTAAACCTCACTCCTGTGCCTGGGAAGATCCTCCTAGAAGCTCTGATAAGGCATATGGAAGACAGGGAATGGATTCAAGAAAGCCAACATGGCTTTACTAGGGGCAGGTCCTGTCTGAACAATCTAGTCACTTTCTACAAGGGAGTGGTTACGTCAAGGGACAAGGGAAGAGCAATGGAGGTCATCCATCTGGAGTTCTGCAAGCCCTTTAACACAGTCCCCCATAACATCCTTCTCTCTAAGTTGGAGAGATACAAACTTGATGAGTGGACTTTCTGCCAGATAAGGAATTGCCTGAATGGTCGTATGCAGACAGGAGTGGTCAATGGCTTGATGTCCAGATGGAGGAGGATGACAAGTGTGGTCCCTCAGAGGCCTCTACTGGGACCAGTGCTGTTTAATATATTCATCAGTGATATAGGCAATGGGATCGAATGTTCCCTCAGGAAGTTTACGGATGCCACCAAGCTGAGTGGTGAAGTTGGCATGCCGGAAGGATGAGATGTCCTCCAGAAGGACCTGGACAAGCTTGAGAAGTGGGCCTGTGTAAACCTCATAAATTTCAACAAGGCCAGGTGCAAGATCCTGCAAGAGCCAGCAGATCGAGAGAGGTGATTCTGTCCCTCTGCTCTGCTCTGGTGAGATGTCACCTTGAGTACTGCATCCAGCTGTGGAGCCCTCAGCACAAGAAGGACATAGACCTATTGGAATTGGAGCAGGTCCAGAGGAGGACCACAGAAACGATCAGAGGGCTGGACCACCTCTCCTACAAAGACAGGCTGAGACAGTTGGAATTGATGTTAAGAATGATCATATTTGAATGTAAGTACAGATAAACTCTTTAGGGATATAAACAAATTTTTGAAAATGAGTGAATGATGCAACAATCCTAACACTCATCTTATATATTGTTCTTTATCCTGTACTATCTATATTAAATGTAGTATATACACTTCATAGTGTTACAGGACTGGAAGGGGTTCCTACATCCTCAAATCCAACCCTCTGTAACACTGCCTTCATATTACAGAAAATTATAAATGATATGAAAATACGAGTTCCCTGAAAATGTGAAGTTATAGCTGTAGAAGAGCAGGTTGCTTCTGCTCATTAATTTTACTCACTACTCCTATTGGAGGCTGTTCCAGAACTATTGTCTGTGAGCTTTGTGTCAAGGAGCCTTTTTAAACTTCCATCTTATAGAGGTATTAAATCTAATCCTACTTCACATAAAACCTCTTGCTTAATTGCTGTACCTTACCCACTTATTTTTCCTCCCCCAGTTTTGGTTGTGTCTGTGCTTTTTATTTTATTTTTTTTTCTGAATAAGCATATGCCTTGAGTCTTCACTCTAAAAGAAAAAGTCTTTTATTATTTTATCTTTTTAAGTTTCTTTTCCATATGATTTCTCTCCAACAATGTGAAAAATCAGAACTGTATAGGGTATATCAGATAAGAATATGTTCAGTAACATTGATCCTTTACCTTCTTCCATGTAAATATAAATATATATGTATAGTTAAACTACACAGTGGATCTCAAAGAGTAGGTCAGTTCAGTTACAAACTAACACTGGAGGCACTTACATGCCATTTCAAGCAAAATCTTTAAAATTGCCCTATATATGTAAAACTCTGGTCTTGAGAAAGTTCATTGAACTTCCTCATATCCTAAACATCTCTCTATCCATTTTCTCTAATGGATCTGAGCTATATCAAAATTATTATAAACATACTTCGCAGAGAACCGACTATAATGCCTAGAAAACATTGTAGTGTTTTTCATTTTACAGAGAAGGAAATACATTGTACCTGTAACTTTATTTTATATAATCATTCATTGATGAGAGAACTTTACAAGGAAATTCAGTTCATGGTGCTCTTTAGCCAGAGGAAGACTCTTAAGAGTTTGACTCTCCACATCTCCTTCACAATGTTTTTGAAAACTATGAACTCAGAGAAATTTCCACCATTTGGAATATGTTTAACACTTAGGAACTGGGTGGAATAAAGACCCTTTCCAACCACCCTGTATAAGAATCTACAGTGGCTTTTCATTCTCACAAAAAATAATAAAAAATTAAAATTACTAGGTTCAGACTGTATGCACTTAAATTTTAGTCTTTAAGCATTTGTATTTCACAGGCCAGACAGCTGGGGAAAGGTCCCTAGCGGGAACAATGCAGAGGGCTAAGTCAATCAATTCCTTGCTGGCAACCATAGGTCAGCATCCATAGTTTCCTCTGTGGTTATATTTCTTGACAATTCTGCCACTAGCTTAACTGACTGTATCTGTACAGTAAGTCAAGAAGCAACATAATTGTTCAGTAGGGACAACTGCAAATTCGTTATACTCCTGTCCATTTCCACTGATGGATCAAATTCCAGTAAAACAAAATTACTCTTAATTAATTCTTCTCTCTTCTGGTTCAGTGCTTTCTCTCACATACAGAAATTCAGTTTTAATATGTGTAAAAATTCTGTCTTGACACCTTAACTGTTGCAATATTTCTGACAAATACCTAAGGAGTTTTTCTCTTTGCCTAATTCTTTATCTCAGTCTCTATTTGAAGCTAAATACTGATGCTGATGTGAAAAATATAGAATTTAGAAATAGAGGTCAAATTTGAAATCCATGGTTATGGTGAACTTTTTTATGTTCAGTGTCTCTCCAGTCACAATTTCTGGATCACACTAGTGGCGAAGTAAAAAAAAATCTATACATGTTATTTCTGCAATAATGAAGACAAAAGTAGAGTAATAGCTCTTACATTTGTGTTCAGGAAATAGTAAAAACGTAGAATCTTCATGATTTAGAGTATCATGTGTCTCTTTATAAGGAAAATATTGTAAACAATAACAAAAAGGATCGTCTGAATTCAGCAATCTGTTATATACTACCACATACTAAGCCACCGGCAAATATAGTGAAAACAGCAGGTCAGGACAATTCAATGAAAGTTATGGAAGTATTTAAACTGACACATTTAAGTGGTTTATGTACTTCTCCAGGATAAGTGAGGGAGACAAATAGCGCTAATGGAAATGCAAGATTTCTTTCTAGAGGCTAATTTCTGAAGTAAACTCATACAAAACTTTGGGAAACAGTGTTGCTACACAATATACCCTTACTACCAAATCTTTCTACTGCAGAGCAGTCATCATCACACTCCAGCAAATTCAGCACATAAAAATCAGATATACAAAAAAAAACCAATCGAAAAATGTTTTCCAATCAAAGTTCTGCCACATGTATTCTCTGCAGGAAACAAGCTTTACAGTCACATGACATTCTAATGATATGTTCATATTAAAGACAAATATCAGTGCTTCAAAGAAATGTTGCAGCAGTTCACTTATAAAACAAAGTTTTATCAAACATATTTTTCACTCTGAAATGCATAGCGACTACAGCGAAGAAAGTTGTCACAGTGATAATTATTTGTAACATAAGACTACTCTTCGTACAAATTCCTTCATGGATTTCTTCCTTCCTGGATTTCTTCCTTGCCTCAAGACAAAAAAAATAGAAAAGGTGAAGAGAATTCTAAACCAACAAGAAAACTCAATGGGTTTGTCTCTAGGTTTGGGTTTAACTCCAATAATATTTAGTGTCTAAATCTTTTTGTAATATAACTGACGGTTATAGATTTAATCAGAGAACTCCTGCCATCCAACATTTTCTAAGTTTGCCCTTTGTTCAGCAGTCAACTCATAACAGGTAACATCAGATGCATAAAGATTTATACTGCGTGTGACCTGAAAAAATCAGATCTTGAAATTAGAGGTCTTCCTTTGCCATATCTAGACCTCATGTGTATGATTGGAAAGTAAAAAATCGGTCACTTACAATACATATGAACAATCTTTCCTTATGAAATATTCTATTTAATGAAAAGATTCCATTTAATGAAAAATTTGGGCAAAAGTTTTATGATTTTGAAATAGCAATAGAGGAATTATATATATATACGCATATGTACACACATTATTTATTACAGCTAGTAAAATTTTTCTTTTTGCCTTACTCTGATTTATTTTTTGTTAATGAATGTATAATATTTCTTACTAAAATCTAAAACTTAGACAGCAGTGTACTGTTGAAATTAGGAATTTTTATTTTCAAAAGAACTTTATTGGGCAAAACTTCCACTTTCCACTGCAAATGAAATGTTGTGGAAATTTTCAGCCAGTCTTATTGTTTGTGTGTTTGAACGACCAATTGTTCTTAGCAAAGTACACATGGAATAGAGCATCTCATCATTTGCATCTCTGTGTTAAAGCCCTTTGTTCTTCCCATCTTCCAATTGCTTTTCTGTTGATTAAAAAATGTGCACTGTCTATGGAAATGTCTACTGAAGAACACCATGTTCAAGGGGAGGAGTGAGTCAGCCAGGGGACAATCAACCTTATTAACAGACATTTTATGTAGATCCTAAATGTCACACAGAGCTCTGAGTGGAGATTTGCATTAGACAGAAAGATGGTAGAAACATTCTAGCAGCAAAACGCAATAGGCCTTTTTGTGGTCTCAAGCACTGTCACATTGGCACTGAGTGCACCCTCAGTAAGTTTGC
>NW_009730275.1:0-12667 GCF_000703405.1 Apaloderma vittatum
CTGGTTTGTTTTCCTCTCTTCCCTCAGCAAAAAGAGGTCAAGATCTGGGCACCGAACCCTTGGCTTTGCTGTTCCTGGTGCTCCAAGGGTCCTTTCATGCAGGGGTGCAGCGGGGACAGGGCTTGTCTTACCCCCAAACGTAGAAAACGCAGCTCCTGCCCACCCGTGTGTCCGTGAAGGGATTCTCCCATGGCAGCGCCAGAAATAGCCCCGCTCAGCCCACGCCGGCGGTGGGACCGGGTATTTGCATGCGGAGGAAGCCATCGCTCCAAAATAAAACACTCATATACAAAACAGTATTTAGGAGGTAATACCCTGCAGGTGAATCCAGAATAAATAAGCAAAAAAAAAAAAAAGTGTGATTTAAAAAAAATAAATAAATCAAAAGGCTCCTGTGCATTTTTTGCAAACCTTTAATATTTTAAACGCTGAAATGGAAACGCTGGTTACAGTTAACAGTCTTAACATCTCGCTGCTCAGATACAACACTACTTGGAAGTTTAATTAAGGACTGACAAAACTGACTCATCTGCTCTCCCTACAAAATGGAATTAAACTACAACAGCATATGATGTAAGATTAAGCAGATTGGTTTTTAAAGGCATAATTTAGTGCATGCGTAAGGTATCTATATAATGATTCCTCATGATCAGCCATCTGTAGGAACTTTGGCTTTTACAAGTTTAAGATATGGAAAACAGGAATTTGTGTTTAGATGCATCTTTTTTAGCTGTGTTTCATACTGAAGACACACCTGCCTGCCACGTATTTACAGATGACTGATCTTTAATGCCTCCTAGCTTCAAGATGGGCATGTAAACACCATCTAAAATGTAACAAGTCCTCAGGGAACACAACAAAACAATAGAATTTTGGCCAGGATGTACAACTCCACTTGCAGTAGTTGCACAATTTACAGCAACAAAGATTTAGCTAATTTCAAGTGCGTTACAACTCCAACTGAGAGGGTGCCTTTAAAGGTAAACAGTAACCTGTTCCAAAACTCCTACATTAATAGCAAGGGATTCTGGTAGGCTTGACTGACATTCCTTAAATCAAGGGAGTGGAGGACGGGCAGTAAGAGAAAAAAAAAAAAGGGTAAACAAAAGTTCACTTGTCCATTTTCCTGTAAAAACCTCCCTGCAGGCAAACCTTCACACCTACACAAAGAACACGAATTTCAACTTCCATGCCCATCCAGTACGTGTTGCCTTGGGCCCCAAACCTCTCCTGTGTTTAGAGATTATGAACCAAAACAGAACCGTCTGCACGTAAAGTCTTCACCCTCCACCACCGAGTCTACGCAGCCCTACAGCACTCGGGTCCACGAAACAAACATCTTCCGCTGCCTCTGAGCTCTTTGAGGCCAAGTCTCCTAAAGTACACTTGAGATAACAAAAATAACTGAGCAGTGTTAATGAAAAAACCCTCTTACAGACCAGTGTATAATACATTTAGTAGCCACGCAGCTGCAACACACAATTCCTAGTGATAAAGCATTATCGCAGCTCTTGCAGGGCCTGACTCACTGCACACAACTCCGTTCAAGCCATTTAAGACTTCAGCGTGTCTAGGATGTGTCAGAGCTGCCCTGCTGACGCTGAACAGATTTCTCTCCCGAATCCCTGCACAAATAAGCTCTTCTGTGCCACCCGTCAGCTGGCTGTGACCCATAACCTTTATCCGCTAATATGGAAGTGCCAGTTTCCACTTGGAATGAATTTTCATGCAGTCATTCTTCAGTTTCAAACCAGAACATGGGAAAATGCCTTCCCCTCTGAGGAAAGCAGAACAAAAGGAGATATTGTTGCGGCCTCAAAATGAATAAAATTTCCTTCCCCGGGGCAGAGAGCTAGCCTGGTAATTAATTACACTTTCGCTAAGAGTCAGGCAGAAGATGAAAAATAAGTAGCAGTGCTTTCGTAACTGAAGGGAAGGACGAGAGAGATTGTGGTTCATGATATTTCTGTCCTAAAGCCTCATCGCATCACGGAAAACAAAAGCAAAACTCAGCAATACTCGGGTTGTGACATGGACCTCCACAGTTACATGCTCTATGTTCTCCTCCTGTCTTACCAGTTTTGTCACAATATTAAGTCTGTTTCTCATGTGGAAACTACAAAATTGTTTGGGGCAAAATAAGTGTGTTTTTCCCCAGGACTCCTAGAATACCCTTACAATAAACACCTCTTATTCTGGACTGTACTGTACAGGACACACATTACTCATAATCCCAACTTACTATAGACGTAACTTCAAATTTTGCTCAAAGCTACATCAAGGAGCTCACCTCCATCTCCTAGGAGCTCTAGATTCTTGCATAATTACCTGTACTTTAGTATTTGCAAGAACAAGGATATTGATTAATTAGAAGCATACCTGAGAGGACTCCAAGGGCAGAACTCTTTCTACTCATGCTTAAAGGAAAATTAACGTAACAGTGCAATTTTTAACCTTAAGCTATATAGCATGTTTACACAATACTTGTTCACAGACTAATCTAGCAGCTTTTATTTGCACTTCCTTCTACCCCACAGCAATGGGAAAAGGCTCAGGGTCTGAACTTTCACCGATATTTTCAAATGTAGTCAAACTAATTAAGATTTTATATGTCTTCTTGACATGCTCTTTCTGGAAATACGGAACTATTTTCCAGGGCATGAATATTCTGGGTGATGATACTGAGAAACAAATGCAGACTTGCAGAGGTGTGGAAAGCCATACCACCGTTTAAAAACACTGCAGAAACTTCCTTTGCGTCTGCAAAGAGCACCTGAGGTAGGGGGTGTTGTAGTGAGAACACTAGAGATCCTAGTTACTTCAGCCTGCAGTGCAATCCAGTGGAGCAAACCTGTGCTCCTGTCAGGGTTTTCCGAGGCATTCAGCACACCACTGACCACCACGACTTACGGATTAACAATCCCCAAGCTGAACTGGAAGCACTGGGAATCTAACCTCTGTGCTGCATAGTATGAGCGGGAACCTGAAAACCTCGAATGCCAGTATCCAGCTCTTGAGACAGCTGAGCTATCCAAGAGTTTTTCCAGCCTTGTGTTCATGTAAGGCACCCACTTCCTCCACTCAAGTCTGAAGGCACTAGAAGAACCAAAGGAGGGCTCAGACAGGTGACATTACAAAACAACCAAGATGAAACAAGAAGGACTCTCTGAGATGACAGTGGCCGGGCAGTGGATGTGCCTGGAATGAGAACAGTGCTGGTCACAAACAGATAGCTTGCAGTGCTGGTAGGGTGAAGACAAGCCCTATTCACGTTAGAAATCAATTTACAGCAGAACGTAGTCTTGTACCTCCAAAGTTCTGCAGACCTGAGCATTCAGGGAATTCAATGGTAATGTAATGTGACTTCTGAGTTGTTCAGAGAACACGAATACTTCACATACCCATTTCCAAAACATGTAGTTACCTTTATAAACAATGTTAACACTTCAGTAGAGATCGTATCTTTGGATGCTCATGCTACCAGAGAAGTCTAGAAACCTTCCCAGAGCAAGAGCCAAAAATAATTCCGATCAAGCAATTTAGTCTGCTGTTACTGAGTCACACTTTTCTCGTATACAAATGAACTGAAGCATCATCTTTATGGAGTTCTTGCAGAACAATGCCCATAGTAAGATCTAGTTGCTTGTACAAACCAATTTAATACTAAGTACTTGAGTAAAGTATTTACCAGCTTACTGCAAACCATTCTACTACACTTCAAACAATGTATACGCCAAAAAATACAGCCATTAATTACTGGTTAGTAGTTCTGTTTCACCTCCCTGCCACGACAGTGAGACATTTTCTTCTGTTGCCTCCTCCCGAAACCCAGAAATCTCATCTGCGTTTACAGTAGATCCAGTTTTTGGTACTTGTAATATTATCTGGGGAAAAAAAGTGATTAAGTTAAATACTGTCAGTAAAGTGGCACACTCTCAAGCGTAAGAGAAAGCTCATTGATCTGACACGCTGGTTTGGTGTTCAGTACACATCTGTGCTGTCACTTGTTTGGAGGAATCTGAATCTTCTAGGTCAACTGTCAGTAAGAAGAGAACAATAGCTCTGAGTGTGTTCCTAACAAAAAAGAGCGTCAACCGAAAGACTCCTTCAGCAGAGATGAAAACATCCAGCATAAACTCCCCCCGCCACCACCTTTAGGGAGTCAATTCCTGATTCCTAGGCTCTGCTGAAAAAGCAGAAACAAACCCAAACGTTTGTTCTGACGCCCCCACTTGCTGATTTGTGAGATGCCCTTGCCTACACTGAGCACACCCTACATTCTGCATTACAACTCTCTCAGGCACGTGACTTAATATCCTTGTTCTTTGATCTGTACAGAAGCATCAGATGACTGTCATTACTTCATAAATACACACGCTTAGAAGCACTTTCCTGCTTTCTACATCTTGTATCTACTAATGTAGAAGAGTATTTGGGCCTAAGAGACTGAAGTTTCATTGAAAATTTGTTTATCTTCAGTATTTTTGAAAGATATTATGCTTACGCAGTATTTCTGTAATAAATTATAACAGCATAAATAAGTAACTTGCCCACGTTGTCTGTGAAGAACTACTTTAAACTTAGGAAGACAAACGCCATCCAGTGGCGCACTGAGAAACTTCAAGAGGGATCGGAACGGGAGAGGATTTTCTCTCTGGGGCAGCGATCAGACAGTTTTGTACACACTTCCCATTTTTGTTCAACAAAAATCTAGGAAGTGAAGAAAGGCACTTCCCCTGTGTTAAGGGTCTTAGGAGAAAAAAGAACAGAAAGCTTTGGAGAGAAACTGATAATCTTCCAAGAAAACCATACCCAGCATTGGAACTGCTTTCAGGGGGAAAAATACCAGATGTTAAAGAGCTCAACTTCACTGAGCAAGACAGAAAACACACCCAGCTGAAAGCAGAACTCAGACATGTTCCTCCTACAAATAGAGCACAGGACAGTAATTTACTAACAAGCTGGTATCTCTTCTAGGGAGTCTCCACCAGCAGTGAAGCTCAAAGCTGTGTTTAGAAACAACTTGATGAGGCACAGATATCTGCAGTTACTGAGCAGCACCTTCTGGCTTTAATTACCCAGCCTATGAAATGGAGATGGGATTAGATGGTATTAATTTCTATGCTAAAGATCCTTGGCAGAGAAAACGTTAGTGCAGTTTGTTAGTAAAGTACTGTCGCGTGAGAACACTTAAGTCAGAAATACGACGTTTTCAGCACCTTTTACTCCTTAGCCTTGTGATTTTTTCCAAATATTCAGCTTTAAACAACAAACCACGACACAAAAAAACCCCAAACCTTGAACCTTAAACACCCAAACAGCCAGTTATCATCTGCACTAATCTGAACTAATTTTATACTTGATTACCTTCAGGCAGTCTTTTGGGAAAGGAGAACGCTTTTTTGTTAGCTGGAGTTCGGTGAGGCCTGGAAGACCTCTGTTGTGGC
This sequence comes from Apaloderma vittatum, assembly GCF_000703405.1. NCBI lineage: Eukaryota > Metazoa > Chordata > Aves > Trogoniformes > Trogonidae > Apaloderma > Apaloderma vittatum. The sequence goes on from NW_009730275.1 coordinate 5,448, forward strand.
GAAGTTCTGACAATGGAGCAGATTTCTCTGCCACACAGAGGCTGAAAAGATTAATGACATTTCATTCAGACAACTATTTCCGCTGAAGAAATATTCTGCTAGGGAAATCAGAGGTGCCATGCAGATTTCAAGGGATGCGCTTAGAAAACATTTAAAACTGCCTGCATACGCTTAAAATGCTATCAGAAAGGGTGACGGCTTCACAGCTTGAACAGTCTCTTCAGCTGTTTGTAATCCTGTAAGGTCTAAATATATAGTACATTACACACTAGCATAACAAAACTGGATTTAAAGTATGCAGTAAAAATAGAACCTTAAAAATACTAGTTTCTTATGGACTTCGAGGAAACATTTCTTTTTCTATGCTCAGAGATGCAGAAACGATTTATTCTGAATTTATATATGGATCTGGGGCATTCAGGAATGTCTTGCCAGGTGAGGCTTTGCACACCGGTGACAAGCTAAGCTACAGCTCTGTAAAAGTACAAAATGTACAACAATTAACCATCCAATTAAATGACAAATAGCAATTCTAACTGACCAATGCTTGTTGGTGCAGGCGAGACACACTACTGATTTAAAAACATGATTTAGGGCTCCAGCAATTCCTGTCTTCAGCCTCTACCAAGCCCCAGATGTTCCCTGTTTGTTAATCTGGTCCCCACAAATGCTGCAGGTATGCTTGCAGCAACACTAGGGAAGCCCAGTGCGTTTTCCTGCCAAACAATACGGTGCAAAATCAAGCAGTCCTTCTACTGTAACAGTTTCCCTTGTTCTAAAATGTTTTAGGGTTTGCTGATTCAGCTGGGAGCTGTGGTGTCAAAGCGACAGGGAGGAGCAGTAGCGATCGTGCTACCTTTACTGAGAAAGAATTCAACGTGGCATTTAAATACCAAGTTTGTTTGTATCGAAGAGGTAACCTAAGTAAGGCTACTGGGGGCTGGTTTTACATTAGAAGATACTGTAAAAATACAAAACAGATACCTAGGGTTTTTAACTGTCTAGCTAACAGAATTTAATACGTAGTTTGCTATACAATTTGTATTGTAGGGTAAATAAAGTCAAAATTGGACTGTGGCATGAAAAACAATTTGGTTTTAATCAATAAAAAAGAGTATCAAGGTAGACACTCACATCTGGCTCTGCAGGCTGAGCAGAATGAACATTTTCTACAGCTTCATTTTCCTCCACGACCAGCACAGTGGAACTCATTTGCTAAACAAAAACAGAGAAAATTTGAGTATCGGTTTCAAGTTCTTTGCTGTTTATTATTAGTCCTACAGTATTCCCCCAGAACACAACAGTATTTGTAACCACTCCATTTAGAATTACTAATCGTTCTTCCGTCATTTACTTTTTCTTCTGCCTTCCACTCTCCAAATTTAAGACAAAGAATCAGTTTACTGCAGCAGGGAACACACCCACATTTCAGGTGCCCTTCACAACTAAGGCATAAAGCTCTACCTACTGCTTCTCATATTTAATCGTAACTTTTGTCATGATTCAGAACTTGCTTCCATTTCACGCCTTTGCTAACTGGCAGGGCCCAATGGGAGTACTTACCACCACAAGAGACGTCTGCTTCGATGTCAGAATTTGTGCCGTCAACCCTCCCGACTTGGCTGAAGGGTCTCCTGGGGCACCGAGCTGACTGAACGATGACGGACCTTCTCCTGAGGTATCACAAGTTTTTTCTTTTTTCTCAGACTTCAGCCTTTTGCATTTAGCTGTCTGCTTGGCAGGCTAAAGCGCGAAACAATTACATTTTGCGTTATAAAATGAATCTCTAGAGCGTGCTAAGAACAAAGAGAGCCCACTGTTACCCTCGAGCTCTACGCAACTGACTCAGTATCACTGACACCGTCAGTCTGAAAGCCAGTGAGCTTAGGGGGCAGTACCCAGGACTCTTAGAGCTAACAAGAGGTAGAGGAAAGCTACACCTTCCCTCTCTGCCACTGCCTCCAGACCCCTTTCAAGGGAACTGCTACACTTCCAGGTGGAGTCTTCCACCTATACGAAGTAGGAGCAAGTCATCTGTGTTACAACCTGGCTGATTTATTAAGAATCTTTCACCTTTCTTTCCGGTCCTAACGGTGAAGAACAGCGCATACCAGTTTTTAGGTCTGGAGTTGTCTCTCTTGCAGCAGTAATTTTACAGACTTTTTTCCCTGTGATAAATTTCCAACAAATTAATTAACTTTGAGACAAAAAATCCACAAGCTACTCTCCAAGCCGTGCTTTACAGGGTGGTTTTCAAAGAGAGATCATTCCAAAGCCACCCATGTGAACACGCTTCCTCCCTTCCGTAGAATCCTTGTCATCCTCTCCCCGCCGGCCAGACTGCTCCTCCTCCTCTCGTTTTCCATGAGGAAATAAGATTGCTTATTCATCTTACGTTCACCTGGCTCTTTACTGCTGGACACACCACACACTGCGGGAGCAGAGGAACTGCATAATCACAGCAGTCTTTGCCAGTGGCAACTTCTGCTGCTGTTACAGTCTAAATTCAGCAGGGGAAGATTATGTGGTACCTGGGCCACAGCCAGAATTGCATCAGTCACAGCTCAGAACTCCTCACACTATTTGTGAGGCTGACTGAAGCTCAAGTGAAGGGCGTGACATAAACAGGTCTGCTCCTAGGTACGTTAAACAAGAAATGTTAATTTTCACTGAGCAGCACAGGTCATTAAACAGAAAAATGCAGGGTTTGCTGTTTTAGATTTTTTTTTCCCTTCTTCTAGCACCTTAATTAGAACCAAGTCTTACTCACAGAGAAGATTTTCAAGTCACACTTTCCCCTCCAGACACAAGTGAGCACAGCCTGTGCCAGGGGCATAAATGACCCTGTGGAAGCCCCGTTCTGATAATCTGCCATCATTTAAGTTTGTCCCGCTGTAAGTACAACCGCTTCAGGTCACATTTTACCTGCCATAATAGTTGAAACATTTAACGCCGAAGAAGTGTAACTGCAATTTGATAGTCTCTTTCTAGGAGAGAAAGAAAAAAAGTGAACAACTATTCTGAATGAATATTGATGTTAAAAAACATACAAAAAACAATATATAAGGAACTCACAGGAAAATACAGATGTCTGAATGAATGAAACCTGACAAAACAAGTACAATGGGACAAAACCAACTTATTTTGGGATTTTGTAAAGAAATACCACCTTCCCCTTCCATAAAATCCTTCGCCAAGTTTTCTTACATTGATTAAAAAAAAGCTGCAAGACCAAAACAAAGTCTGTAAGGCAGACTTAATTTCAAAGTTAGCGAGGACACAAGTAGCTGACTCTCAACAGAAGCACCTGCATACTGGCCTTTCTTTTAGGTATCATTCAAAAGAGAAAAAGCTGAACATTCAAGAGTCTGCTTTGCAACTTACCTTCTAGTATATTTGTCTTGAAAATCGTCCAGTGCAGGTTCTAAAAAAAATAAAAGCTACATTTTAAAAGAAAAATCTAAGCAGATCAGATAACATTTTAGGGTAAACTAACTCATAAAGCAAAATATAAGAAGCAGGCTACATTTTAAAAGAAGACAACATTTTAGGGCAAACTAACTCATAAAGCAAAATATAAGAAGCAAAATATTAGAAGCAAACACAGACTAGTAAGAGGGAGCCATTCCCCATTACGCAGATGTGCCTTAAATGAAATTATCGTTACATATTTATACAGGTTCCTTGCACTGGAGTGAAATTAACATACATATTCTAAAGTACTGTAGAAATTAATTACCTAATATTGCTGAAAGATTTGAGATCTGTGGTATCTTATCTATGGTCATTGCTTTGCTGGAGTCCAGGAGAGTAGAGTTCTTATACTTGCCAAAGTCCGCAGAGTTGAGATTACTTCTTTCTGGACAGGAAAAGATGCAAGTACAAGCCTGTTACGCTGAAATTCACTGAGTTACTAAACCTCTGACCAAACTGAAAGCAAGCACATTTAGAACACAGAAACTTTAAAGCAAAGCAAAGGCATTGTCTTGGCTCAAAGAGCTGCAGAAAAGTTTGGGAGGAATCTGACTCAAGGCAGATTTGTTGGTCATCCCCAGTAAACAGCTTCTGTCAACGGTGACAACTTTCAAGGTTACGATATGGCTCAAATCACACCAGGGCTGGATTCCCACTGGGTTGGAGGACCAGGCATACGGATCTCGTATTAAGCACAAGTTGGCTTATAGCAAAGATCTGTCTGGGGAGGCACATCAAGAGAGGCCACTAGTCCCTCCGCTGCAGATAGTCCCCTCACATTTTCTACATAAAATAAAGCTCAAAGCCCAGAAGTCTCACCTGAGGCCTCATCTCTGAACGTCTCAGGAGATGGGCAATTGCTCAGGCTGTCACTAGTGTCTGTGCTGTAATATGCAGTTGAATCTACATCTAAACACTCTAGTAGAAGGGTTGAAACACCTGTGGGAAGAGTCATTGTAGAACCTAGAGAGACAAAAAAGGTGGTTACTAACAAAAACAAAGTATCATTTTGCGCAAATCATCACCATTTCCTTACCCAAGTTTCATCCCTCTGATGAGCTGAATATTGGCAAGTCAGCAGCTTATACCCATGCATAATGCAGTTAAAAAAATAAATAACAAAGCGCATCCTGAAGTACCCAGGTAACACTACCATAAGCTAACAGAGGACACCTTCCTTGCCCAAGGCTCACTAGAAATACATGAAAAATCCCTGAAAATTTTAACCTGTGACAAGGTAACTCTCAGCCAGGTTTTCAGGACAAACTATTTAGACACACGTTTTTAAAACTGCAGGTCTGAGTAAACCGAGTAAACCGAAGAACTGAGATCAACCACTGGTTTGTCAAAAATAAAACCACGGTCATGTGGACTTCAAAAGGATGGGCTCAAGACTGTGTCATGTCTTGGAGACTGTGTCTTGGTCTCCTGTCCTGCCCATCCTGTCTACAGTCCACTCACGTGAAGCAAGACACACGCTGGAATTAAGAGGCAGAAGTCCAGGACGTGCTCTCAAAACCTTTCCTTTCCAATATCACGCAGTCAGAACCAGCATACAAACATAACACCAGTACTTTTATAGAAATATAATTAAAGTGGTATAATGAATTTTACATTTAAGCTTTATACAGGTACAAAAATATCTTTAATAATAGAATGTATCACCACCATACTCACCTGAACTCACTTCAGCTACCTTCAGGCTTTCTTTACTTTCAAAGTTGATTATCAGGGATTCCTAAAATTAAATGATCGATACAAACAACCTGAGAAAACTGATGCAGACAAAGATAGGCAATTAAATATATTCCTACATTAGCAGATGCTCAGCAACTTACTGTCTGGTACTTCACCACTTAAACTTGCTGTTCAGTGTAATTTGTACCAGAGTTTTCCAAGAATCATTAACAAATCTGCAATCTGACTGACAGTTCTAAAATTTATAATGAATACCCAACCCAATCATTTGAACCTACAATCTTTGCTGTGTGAGAATTCCAGTGACGGCACACTGACATCAGCTGAAATTATGCATAAGATAGCAGCAAATTAATGAATTTTCCTGTCTTTTGTGGGTTTTTTTTTGAAACCCAATTCATGCTGCTCACTTTCAAAATCCTAGACCATTTCTACTAATAGAAAAAAAAAACACGTTGTGTACATAGAATATTCTACAAAACTAAGCATTTGCAGGAAATGTAAATAACTGGTGGATTCTAAATAAAGGTAAATTTTAAAGAAAAATAGTTTTATACTGGCATCACTTGAGCCCTTTGCTGTAGCAGACTTCAGTTCAAACACACCTGGTGAACTACTTCCTTGTTCCTGCAGCATTAATTGCCCTAAAACATTTCTACCCAGTCCTCTCACAATACTCTGTCCTAGTTCTACTAACGTGAGGAAGAGCACAACAGTGACTTGTCAAAGGTCTCTGAACTAGAAGCAAGCAATTTGCTGGAATCACACTCTAATCTCCACACAACACAATTGCTACAGCCCCTTCTCATTAAGGATAATTAGTTTCGATGTTCTCCCAAGACATCAATAGCTCTGGTAGACTTTATTGCGGCCAAAGATGGGAAAACATCACGAAAACACGGGACCAAGTTCAGCCTGAAAAAATGCGTGCGCATACACATGACCCACAGGACATCCTACCTGATCAGAAAGAGAATTTAAAACAACATATTTCTTTTGATTCATCATCCATAAATCACTCCTAGATAAAGAGCAAGGCAGCAGCCTCACCTTCAGCGGTACAGGGCTTTCTTCTATTGCGTCTTCACTTTTTTCCAAGCCCCTTGTTTCTTTGACATTCACTCGACTGCTGCAGCTGAAGAACAGTGAAGTTCAAGACACAGAGCGACACGGTTTTAGAGAAAGGTGACCAAAAAACCACCACACACCTTTATGAGGTGCCAACAAATAGCCTGACAAACATCAGTTTACTGAGAATTCAGACTGTATCTCCAAGAGACATCTCATGCAGACAAAACAAGAGAGGTGATTCGCCAGTGTTAATAACTGTGTACCTGAAGGAGTTCTAACAGACCTTTGACTGCATGACTGGCTCGCTGAGGCGTCTTCAACATTTTCTTTAATATTTGGTAGGATTTTCACACCAGACTTTTTCTTCAGGCCTAGAGATGCACAGGCATTTAGTTCAGTAATTTCAGTTTTCATATCTGAATTTAGATTATGATTTCTAATATGACACCTTTAGTTGTTCCCCTTCTTCCATGCCCATAACAATTTTTCACCCTATTATCACAAACCCTGTAAAGTCTGAATTTGCTTTATTATTTCTTACCAAAGCTTTTTCAACAGTACACCAACAAGACCAAAAAAAAAAAAAGTAAAATTAGCAGACTTTGAAAATGCTTCAGGTGTTTTAGAAGCCTGTTGATTAGGAGAAAAAAACACAATAAAAAAGGAACAGCTTGAAAGTGACCTTTATGTTATTTAGGTTCAAAGTAGTTTGAGTCTAAATCAGTCTTAAACGGAGTTTATCAGGGTAATCCCAAGAATTTCTACATAAACTGGCCCAAAGGCCACGATGAGGCTGCTCCTTTGGAGGAACAACTTGAAGGAATTCTTTAAATATCCTCTCGAAGGTGGGCAATGGTTTTGCCTTACCATTTCTAAAAGAAAACTATTAGACGGGGGGAAAGGAGCACCACCTACAGCTAAACGAGAGGAAACTCTCCTGTTTCCATCCCAGCTGCCTGCTCCTCTCTCCACGCCCT